>NC_083464.1:4777500-5005000 GCF_030014155.1 Tachysurus vachellii | reverse complement strand
CAAACATTTATTTATGTTTGACTACGTTATTAATTTCAAAGCATCTAAGCTTTTTTGGGGTGGGAGGGGGAATTATAAATTATTTATAATTCTAAAATATTTATTTCTTTATTTCTTTATTTATTTGTTTGTTTGTTTGTTTACTTTTTCATTGCAAATGCCAAAGGACTCATCTGGAATCCACTGTTTATTATTTTTTCACATACATTTTTACACCACAAATTGTTGACTGTTGTGATTTAAGAGAATAAATTTAATCATTCTATAGACTTTTAAATAGAAAAGGTTGGGTACATATTAACTAGAAAAAAAATATATTATATTTTATTAAATTCTATTAATATATATATATATATATATATATATATATATATATATATATATATATATATATATATATATATATATATATATATATAAAATAAAAAATATAATTAAATTTGGAAAATATCCAAAGATGCATATATGGTATATAAATAAAAGGGAATTTAAAAAGGTAGTTATTAATAAATAATTTTTTAAAGAACATCAGTGAAAATGTATTATTATTATTATTATTATTATTATTATTATTATTATTATTATTATTATTATTATTATTATAGCTTTTTTAATTAATTTTTATTGATTTATTTTTATTCAACTTATGTTATGATTCAATATTTGTCCAAAACTAATAAAAAAAACTTTTTGTAATGATATTAGTGGAAATAAATAATAATAATAATAATAATAATAATAATAATAATAATAATAATAATAATAATAATAACAATAATAATTATAATTATTATTGTTATTATTATTATTGGTATTATTATTATAGTTGTTGTTATTATTATTATTATTGTTATTGTTATTATTATTATTACTATATTATTGTTGTTATTATTATTATTATTATTATTATTATTATTATTATTATTATTATTATTATTATTATACACTCCTTTTTCTGTATCAAGGCAAAATTTCTAATTTAAAAAAGTAATAAAAACTAAACTAAGGTAATCTAAAGCTAACTTTTTTTCTTGTTAATTAGGAGCACATAAAGAGTTAGTGCATCAGTCTCACAGTGAAAGCTAACGTTTTTGTTTATTTTTCCATTTCCTTATTAAACTCAGCATGCTCCTGTTTTCCACAATCTATTTTTATGGTCGGACGGCGGGATCCCGAGTCAGGACTGAGCCTGCGGGTCCCAGAAAGATCATCCTAACACTGTGCAGTTACGTTTGGTTCAAACGTCTGAACAACTGACGGCGTGTACGATGCTCTCGGGAAACCTGCTAACTGGATGGTATCTTAGTACTTTCATGACCGGTGTCCTTTTCAATTCCATGAGACTTCTGATAGAGTGGTACGTCTGCGCAGACGCTCTCTGCAGACGATAAGCGCTCATTTTGTGAAAGGGGAAAAGAAGAAGAAGGGAAAAAAAGAAAAGAGGGTTCTCTTTTCCAGAGAGGCGCTAGCTAAAATGGAGAGGGCTTATTTTCAGATTTAGGAAGGAACGACTTCATGGTCCCCGAAACACAGGCGTAGAGTGCCCTCTAGCCGTGGGCGTTAATACGGCACATGTGAGCGGTGGCGCCTGCAGCCGTCTGGGCGCAAGGCCTCGACCTGCCTCGGCAGAATTTTAATAGAAACCAAGCATGAAAGGCAGCCTTTGCTTGAAAGGCTTCATCAAGTGTGACCAAGTAGCATCAGCAGTAACCCATGTTATACAGGCCACAGTTATGACCCTCTCAAAAGGCTGCCCAAAAGGAGGCGCCCTCAGAAGTTCACCACCTTCCCCTTGAAGCGCGGCCGGCCCTGCCCGGCAGGAGGCGGATAGGGCCTGCTTTGAAAAATAACACCTTTGTGATCCCTCCTGTGTTGGAGGATGCAGCATGGTCTACAGATGGTACGCAGAGAGACAGAGAAAGAGAGCGCAACATGCCGAAAAACAGACACAAGCCTTTGAAACGATGCTTTTCTCCCAGACACATGCTCTCATCAGAGCTCGAGATGGCACCTCCTGCTATTTTATGGGACAGTGACGACAGCTCAGGCTTATAACGTTTGATTTTAGGGCTGAAAGTTTTAACACTGGTTGAAAAATTTCACAAGGATGGTGTCGCTCACGACGGCGATGCTTCAAATAACTATCAGATGTTTAGTGGGAGAGGGAGTTATATATATGCGTAATAAAATAAATGTCCCTTGAATAGGAAAAGTTCATCTGCGTAGCCCAAAAAAATCTGGATACAGCGTGCGATGTGTCGACTTTTTTCATGCCGTAAAAAAAAGTGGCCACGTGCCTTGGGAAAAAATATAAGAAGAAATTTGGTAGCCGAGGATAAATCACTACATGGCAACCACAGTGACAAGCCGACAGGGCATCTCCGTCTGTCCTCCGTGTGTGTGTGTGTGTGTGTGTGTGTGTGTGTGTGTGTGTGGAGTACAGTGCTGAACTTGTAACCCCGAGGCTCTAAAATGATTTTTTTCCGCTGCTCTCCGAGCTCCCTGTCAGCCTCGGTGTCTCAGCCCCGGTGCTCAGCAGGTTCCTCTCTTTCTCGATCCAGCTCTGCAAAGGTGATCTGCTATTGACTTGTTTTTCTTTCCGTGCTCCAGGCCCAGCACGTGTATTTTGATATTCTCGGCTTCGTTTGCACCCGACGTCACCGTATCTCCGTCTACTAACTGCTCTGTTTTTTTTTTTTCTCTCTAAGAATTTGCATTTAATATTATCAGAAAGATGCTAGATCTTCGCACGTGACACGAAGTGCGAGTAAGAGTTTCAGCATCTACCCTCGACGACGTGTGTGTGTATGTGTGTGTGAGAGAGAAAAAGAGTGCGAGTGTGCCTTCCTTTGTGCCCGTGTTTGTGTTTTTTCCGAGCCAGTTGGCCCCGCTCTATTCAAGGAACTTCACACCACTCCCATCCACTTCTCACCCAGGAGAGACGCCGCTACACACAGACCATAAATTAAGGCAGCAGGGGCAGGAAGGGGAAAAGGAGGGAAAAAAAAAAAAAAAGACCAGCCAGCGACTCATTTCCATCTTCCATTTTCATCTGCTATTAGCACACATTCGATCATAACGTGAGGAAGAAAACAGTCAGCGAGCTGAGTCTGCTTTCAGGGAAGGGAGGGGTGAGAGAGAGAGAGAGCGAGAGAGAAAGAGAGAGAGAGAGAGAGAGAGAGAGAGAGAGAGAGAGAGGCTTTTCTCGTAACACAAAGACAGCACAAGCAACTTGGTGCAACCATAAAGCATTTGGCTGCTAATTCACCAGGGCTGTGATATGTTATTTTAATGAGCTTCACCAGAGCGCTGCTTAATCTATCCACCGCTCTGGAAGTGTGATGAAGGCAGGAAAAAGAGAAGAAAATAAAATCCACAAGACGTTCGGTCAAATCCTGTGAATGGCCTCGTTCTCAGAGAAACAACCTTGAAAAAGTAAAAAAGATATTATTTCAATGTAAAGCCACTTTCTGTTACATAAATGAGCTAGTGAAAGTGTACAAATTACACAATCCCTTTTTTTTTTCGTCCTATTCTACATTTCCAGGTTCTTTCCGCTTCCACGTCTCTCTTTACAAGACCGAGCGCTGAGACTCGTGCGATATGATATCGGGGTGGGATTTTTTTTTTTCTCTCCTCAACGCAATCCTGTCGCAATTTAATTGTCTTCACACGTTCTGTGTAATCTCGTTACAAATAATGTCTGCCTAAAGATAATTCTGTTAACAAACATCACAAAGGCAACGGTATAATTCCATTGTAGGCGGATGTACGAGGGACCATATGGCCGTGCACTTATTTTCTCATTTCATACATGCTTCTTTTTGACATCAATAATTCCTCGGTATCCAGTAGCGTCTGGATGCTTTCCAAAACAATTATAAAGTTGCCGTGGAAACTGAGGCCTCCTGCCAAAATGAACCATACTGTCTCCGCTTGGAGAGAGAAGACACAAGGACAAAAGGAGGGCGGGGGGAGAGAGAGAGAGAGAGAGAGAGAGAGAGAGAGAGAGAGAGAGAGAGAGGAAACACAAAAACAGTGATACAATACAAGCTTTGAGAACACAATGTATGACACTGCATGTGTGTGTGTGTGTGTCGTCTCAGGGTGGGATCGCTCCCTCTGAGCTGGCATGGGCTCCAGGCTCCGGGACTCACACCAGTGTGTACGGTGCACAGAGGTGTTGCTACGAGTGGGAGTAATGTATTGTAACCTTATGCTAAGCTAATGAACAGGAAGATGAAGGCGCCGTAATAGACACACGTTTGCATTCATCTTTCGCTTGCTCATTATGGCAGAGTGTGACAACCTCGTTAGGAAGGATGGCAGATTAGCCACGTGAATAAAGAGCACACGTTTCAAATTGTATGTCTGTTTCATTCAAATCACACTGAAGCACACACACACACAAACACACACACACACACACACACCGTTCCATGAGATCCATGTGAGTCAAACCTTTACAGAGGATTACATTTCATTCAGAACTACACAAATGCTTACACACACACTTTTTGTTCTCAAATATACACTTAAAGCAAATACACACATCCTCTCTCTCTCTCTCTCTCTCTCTCTCTCTCTCTCTATCTCTCTCACACACACTCACACACACACACACACACACACACACACACACACACACACACATGGTCATACTACCATTGAGGGGACCTTGCATTAACATCCATCCATCCATCCATCCATTTTCTACCGCTTATCCGGGGCCGGGTCGCGGGGGCAGAAGTCTAAGCAGGGACGCCCAGACTTCCCTCTCCCCAGACACTTCCTCCAGCTCTTCCGGGGGAATACCAAGGCGTTCCAAGGCCAGCCGAGAGACATAGTCCCTCCAGCGTGTCCTAGGTCTTCCCCGGGGCCTCCTCCCTGTTGGGCATGCCCGGAACACCTCCCCAGGGAGGCATCCAGGAGGCATCCGGAACAGATGCCCGAGCCACTTTAGCTGACTCCTCTCGATGTGGAGGAGCAGCGGCTCTACTCTGAGCTCCTCCCGGGTGACCGAGCTCCTCACCCTGTCTCTAAGGGAGCGCCCAGCCACCCTGCGGAGGAAACTCATTTCGGCTGCCTGTATCCGGGATCTTGTCCTTTCGGTCATGACCCAAAGCTCATGACCATAGGTGAGGGTAGGAACGTAGATCGACTGGTAAATAGAGAGCTTCGTCTTGCGGCTCAGCTCTTTCTTCACCACAACAGACCGGTATATCGACCGCATCACTGCAGAAGATGCACCGATCCGCCTGTCGATCTCCCACTCCATCCTTCCCTCACTCGTGAACAAGACCCCAAGATACTTAAACTCCTCCACTTGAGGCAGGAGCTCTCCACCAACCTGAAGGGGGCAAGCCACCTATTTTCCGGTTGAGAACCATGGCCTCGGACTTGGAGGTGCTGATTCTCATCCCCGCCGCTTCACACTCGGCTGCAAACCGTCCCAGTGCACGCTGAAGGTCCTGATTTGAGGAAGCCAACAGGACAACATCATCTGCAAGAAGCATAGACGAAATCCTGTGGTCCCCAAACCGGACTCCCTCCGGCCCCCGACTGCGCCTAGAAATCCTGTCCATATAGATAATGAACAGGACCGGTGACAAAGGGCAGCCCTGCCGGAGTCCAACATGCACCGGGAACAAGTCTGACTTACTGCCGGCAATGCGAACCAAACTCCTGCTCCGGTCATATAGGGACCGGACAGCCCTTAGCAGAGGGCCCCGGACCCCATACTCCCAGAGCACCCCCCACAGGTCACCACGAGGGACACAGTCGAATGCCTTCTCCAGATCCACAAAGCACATGTGGACAGGTTGGGCAAACTCCCATGAACCCTCCAGCAACCTGGCGAGGGTATAGAGACGGTCCAGTGTTCCACGACCGGGACGAAACCCGCATTGTTCCTCCTGAATCCGAGGTTCGACTATCGGCCGAATTCTCCTCTCCAGTACCCTGGCATAGACTTTTCCGGGGAGGCTGAGGAGTGTGATCCCCCTGTAGTTGGAACACACCCTCCGGTCCCCCTTCTTAAACAGAGGGACCACCACCCCAGTCTGCCAGTCCAGAGGCACTGTCCCCAGCCTCCATGCGACGTTGCAGAGGCGTGTCAACCAAGACAGCCCCACAACATCCAGAGACTTGAGGTACTCAGGGCGGATCTCATCCACCCCCGGTGCCTTGCCACCGAGGAGCTTCTCAACTACCTCAGTGACCTCAGCTTGAGGGATCGACGAGTCCACAACTAAGCCCTCGGCCTCTGCTTCCTCAATGGAAGACATGTCGGTGGGGTTGAGGAGAACCTCGAAGTACTCCTTCCACCGTCCGAGGATGTCCCCAGTTGAAGTCAGCAGATTCCCACTCCCACTGTAAACAGCGTGAGCAGGGCACTGCTTCCCCCTCCTGAGGCGCCGGACGGTTTGCCAGAATTTCTTCGAGGCCAACCGATAGTCCTCCTCCATGGCCTCACCGAACTCCTACCAGACCCGAGTTTTTGCCTCCACAACCACCCGGGCTGAAGCTCGCTTGGCCCTCCGGTACCTATCAGCTGCCTCCGGAGTCCCCCGAGCCAACCAGGCTCGATAGGACTCCTTCTTCAGCTTGACGGCATCCCTTACTTCCGGGGTCCACCACCGGGTTCGGGGATTGCCGCCACGACAGGCACCGGAGACCTTACGACCACAGCTCCGAGCGGCTGCGTCGACAATGGAGGTGGAGAACATGGTCCACTCGGACTCAATGTCTCCAACCTCCCTCGGGATCTGGTTGAAGCTCTGCCGGAGGTGGGAGTTGAAGTTCTCTCTGACTGGAGACTCTGTCAAACGTTCCCTCACAGTACGTTTGGGTCTGCCAAGTCTGTCCAACTTCCTCCCCCACCATCGGATCCAACTCACCACCAGGTTGTGATCAGTTGACAGCTCCGCCCCTCTCTTCACCCGAGTGTCCAAGACATACGGCCGGAGGTCAGATGAAACAACCACAAAGTCGATCATCGACCTCCGACCTAGGGTGTCCTGGTACCATGTGTACTGATGGACACCCTTATGCTCGAACATGGTGTTCGTTATGGACAAACTGTGACTAGCACAGAAGTCCAATAACAGAACACCACTCGGGTTCAGGTCGGGGGGGCCGTTCCCCCCAATCACGCCCCTCCAGGTGTCACTGTCGCTGCCCACATGAGCGTTGAAGTCCCCCAGTAGAACGATGGAGTCCCCGGTCGGAGCACTTTCCAGCACCCCTTCCAGAGACGCCAAAAAGGTCAGGTACTCTACACTGCCATTTGGCCCGTAAGCACAAATAACAGTGAGAGACCTATCCCCGACCCGCAGGCGCAGGGAAACGACCCTCTCGTTCACCGGGGTGAACTCCAACACATGGTTGCTGAGCTGGGGGGCTATGAGCAAGCCCACACCAGCCCGCCGCCTCTCACTGCGGGCAACTCCAGAGTAGTAGAGAGTCCAGCCTCTCTCAAGGAGTTGGGTTCCAGAGCCCAAGCTGTGCGTGGAGGCAAGCCCAACTATCTCTAGTCGGTATCTCTCAACCTCCCGCACCAGCTCAGGCTCCTTTCCCCCCAGCGAGGTGACATTCCATGTCCCTAGAGCCAGATTCCGTGTCCGGGGATTGGGTCGCCGAGGTCCCTGCCTTCGACTGCCACCCAATCCACATTGCACCAGCCCCTTACGGTCCCTCCTGCAGGTGGTGGGCCCACAGGAGATCGGCCCCACGTCGCTCCTTCGGGCTGAGCCCGGCCGGGCCCCGTGGGGTAAGACCCGGCCACCAGGCGCTCGCATGCGAGCCCCAACCCCGGGCCTGGCTCCAGAGTGGGGCCCCGGT
Organism: Tachysurus vachellii; assembly: GCF_030014155.1. NCBI lineage: Eukaryota > Metazoa > Chordata > Actinopteri > Siluriformes > Bagridae > Tachysurus > Tachysurus vachellii. Next base: position 4,997,158 of record NC_083464.1, on the reverse strand, counting down.
TGCGCCATACCGGGCGACGTCACGGACCTTGTTATTAACTCACTCATAAGGGGTATTTGAACCTTGCATTAACAGTTATTTCAATTTAACATTAATGTTTTGCAAACTCACTGAAATTTAACCAAAATTAAACATTTGGAATTTACTGTTTTATTGATTTCATTTTATTTTTTAATAAAATGTACAGTTTTTGTTAAAAAATCCAAAAAGCAGATACAGCAAATACATCTTCTTTGTGATATGTTGCCATAACGTAAATACACTCTTTCGCTTCCTTGTGGAAAACATTTTAGTTCCTACCAAGACACACACACACACACACACACAAATACACACACACAAAAATAAACACACACACACTTTTACATGCTAAGTGACTAAAAGCTACATAGAGTGTAAGTTTCATTCAAAAATACATACACACAAAAAGTATACACACTTTATTCTTTTAAATACACATAACACATCATCTGTCTCTCTCTCTCTCTCTCTCTCTCTCTCTCACACACACACACACTCTCTTTGTTACATAAATAAAAGCCACACACAGCGTAAATGTTTTATTCAAAAACTACAGACAAGCGTCAGCTAAAGCTAGCCAACAACCTCTTCAGAATTCTGAAGTAATATCTTTAATGATAACAACGCTAGCTCTGATTTTACCAACTGGCTTTGATGCTAATCCACAGCAGTGCAACATTTGTTAGCAACTCTACACTAACATCATAGCTGCTGTTAGTACATTAATAATTAACAAAACTCTCCGACCAATCAGAATCGAGGATTCTTGAGTTGTCGTTATGTTACTGTAATATGTTTGTGTAGTAACTTACCAAGAGAATTGTCTGCTGTTCTATAGTCACATTGTCTAAACGCAGCTTTACAGAAGTACAGAAACAGATTAAAAAGTTAATTTAATATTAAGTTAGTATTTATCTCTAACATTTATCCATAATGATCAAGCCTGAGGTGACGGTGATGTGGAAAAAACTCCCTGAGATGATATGAGGAAGAAACCTTGAGAGGAACCAGACACAGAAATGAACCTCATCCTCATTCGTGTGACACTGAACAGGAAATGATGTCAATGTAAATAATGTCCTTTATACAACAGTTTATAATTGAGTGGAATTAAGCAACCGAGAGCTCCTGAGGAACTAACAGGTCAGAGTCATTTCTGAGTTCATTACAGACTTAACACTAATTCCTTCCTGCTGAAGTCTGCAAATGTTCACTGATGAAGACCTGAGCACGAAGCTGACTGATGCAATGTTCAGTTCAAAGATGGTATGATCGTCTCCAAGTGCTTCTATCCACAGCAATCCCATGAGTCATGGGCTGTTCATGCAGATCTATTCCCAGCAGAGTGCACCATAATAACGAGTCTCCAACCAGGGGTTGGACGTCGGGGTTGATGAAGTAGGTCCGCAAGAAGAACCAATTAGAGTCAAAACTCTGAACACTGGGAAACAGAACAGAAACTACCTTGTTTCGTGGACTTTACCTGAAATGCTTAAACGTAACTATAACAGGATAAAAAGTAGAATGATTGTGTTAAGAATAAATAAACACTTCAGGACAAGTTGTTACATCATTCGTCATTAATTATTCTGCTATAGTGTGCTTTACATCCTATATAGTGACAGATATACATAGTGATATATAGTCATATACAATCATATAGTGGGTCCCCTGGTTCTCCTGGTTCCTCTAAATCCCCTGGTTCCCCTGGATCCTCATGGATCCCCTGGTTCTTTAAAACCCCCTGTTTCTCCTGTACCCCTGGTTCTCCTGGTTCCCCAGGTTCTCATGGATCCCCTGGTTCCTTTAAATCCCATGTTTCTCCTGGTTCTCCTGGTTCCCCTGGATCCTCTGGATCCCCTGGTTCCTTTAAATCCCATGTTTCTCCTTGATTCCCTGGTTTTCCTGGATCCCCTGGTTCTCCTGGTTTCCCAGGTTCCTCTGGATCCCCTCGTTCTCCTGGTTCCCCAGGTTCCTCTGGATCCCCTGCTTCTCCTGGTTTCCCAGGTTCCTCTGGATCTCCTCATTCTCCTGGTTCCCCAGGTTCCTCTGGATCCCCTGGTTCTCCTGGTTCCCCCATAAACCCATTCCTTTCAATATCAAACCTCAGTCCAAAACACTTTATCATTCAGCGTGTCATTGTATCACTGTGTAATGTCTTCAGTAACTGTGTACTAATGATCTGAACAATTCTCTCTTTCTTTAGATTTACTAAGTGATATCAAGGTTTTTACACAATTTGAAATTTTAAATAATTTACTTTTTTTTAATATTGAGACATTTTCATTCAGCTTGTTTTACATAAATATTCACAAAAAATAAATCTCTCATCTTTAACTGAGGATGAATCCCAAACATCTTCATATTCACTAAAGAGTATAACAATGATGTCCGTTTTGACCAAAACAAAAGTATTGGCACCATTGACCTTATCTGGGTCAGTGACATTTATGTATTTTTTTTTATTTATGTATTTGTTTTGTATATTGGTTGCTTCATTTTTATTCCACAGGTAAGAAGCTAGTAAGTGAGTAAGCTTAGGTTACAGTTATGTGTACGAGTTATACGCATGTTATTTCCTTGTATTAATGTTTTTTTTCCAGGTTCTGAGGTTTCTTCTGAGCTCCTTGAGAAAACCTGCGGGTACAGTAGGTAGATTGCCTAAGATCGATTGCTTGTTTGGTGTTGCAAAGTACACACTCTTTCACCTGGAGAGATCCCTGCTGATGTCTGCCTAATCCCTAAATCGTGCTTTCTGGAAAAAAGAATAAAAAATAGAAAAAGAGAGCTGTCTATCAAGAAATAAGAGACAAAGTAGAGGAAATATCTTTGCAGAGAGACACAGAAAGTGTGTAGTATATTGTTCATTTTTATATTTCATCTGTTTTTTTTTACTGTTCCTAACAATATTTGAGTAGGAAATACCAGGTATCTTCCTATAGACGCTGTATTTATTACCCCTCAGCCTCCCACATGAGTAGATGGATAATAAACCGGATTCAGGGATCTAATGTGCATGACAACTGAATTCAGTTTCCTCTCAGACCCTCATTGGCTGTTTCTCATTACCGTATCAAGACATTTCAACAAAAATATCACCTCCGTTGTGGCCGCTAAAGAGTTCACACAAGACAAGCAGTTGCTAAGATGAAGTTTAATCACCGAGCCCAAACATGATCATGTGTCTGGATAATCAGGGCTAAAACTTTTACCTTTCTGCCGTTTAGCCGACACCCTTATCCAGAGTGACTTACATTTTTTTTTAAATTTCAGTTTATACAATTGAGGGTTAAGAGCCTTGCTGAGGGGCCCAGCAGTGTCAGCTTGGTGGACCTGGGATTCAAACTCTAAACACTCCGATCAGCGGTCCAACGGCTTAAAATATTTAAAATGGTTTTCATATACTGTATAAAATGATTTGAGCTTGTGCCATCATGCCTGAATCAAATGAAGAATCAAAGCCTTAACCCCCGATGTTTAGTAACAGACACATTACCACAGCACCAGTCTGCCGTTCATGTTTTAATCACCTGAACATAACACTATAGTTTATCTATGTATTTCTCATCAAAGCTAACGTTAGATTCTACACTGTAACTGGTTTACACTTAATGTGTACAGTAATCCCTCGCCACTTCGCGGTTCAAGTTTCGTGGCCTCAGTGCATCGCGGATTTTTCAAAAATATTCATCGAAAAATAAAAATTCAAAAATACCGCCATATCGGCAGCCATATTGCGGAAAGCAGCGTCGTTTCATCGTGATGCGCGAGAGAAACGGTTTCCCAGGATGCCAGACAAAGAGAGAAACTCTCTCAGAGGCTTAGTACATACCCACGGGCACTCAGACAAGGCACGTGATTGGTTCCCGGCGCGAGATCGACGAATGAGAGCACGAGTGGATGTATCCCGTAAGCTGATTGGCTGCGCATCATCGCATCCTCTCCCAGCTTCTTCCCTTGTCGTATCTCGCCACTCTCGTTCACGCTGTCAACTGTGTCTCGCGTATCTTAGTGTTGTGTTCGAAATTAACTTTTTGTTAAGCCCTTACAATGCCTCCTAAGCACCGCGCCCCTGCGAAAGATTCCTCTAGTGAGCCCAAGAGGAAGAGGAAGATGATGACCCTCAGTGAAAAGGTCAAACTTTTAGATATGTTAAAACAGGGCAGAAGTTATGCCGCGGTGGCACGCCATTATGGAGTGAATGAATCGACAGTATAAATATACATATTTTAAACTTTCTGGTAACCCACACACATATACGGAAATTCCTAGGGGGGCCAATCCTACTTTGCAGATTTTTTCGCAGAGTCTTGATGTGTATAATGCCTTGTGATGGCGCTACATCAAACAGAAGCCTTTATTTTTGTCACATGCACATAACAGCACAGTGAAATACTTTCTTCACACATCTCAAATTTGGAGGTTTGGGGTCAGAGCATATGATGCTGTGCCCCTGGAGCAATGACGGATAAAGGCTTTGCTCAAGGTACCATCAATGGCATCTTGTCAGTGCTGGGGCTTAAACCCTGATCCTCTGATCAACAACACAGAACCTCAAGCACTTTAGCCTCCACCGCACCAATCTGCCATCTGCATACAGCCTTGACCACAATGACACACTTCCTGGAGATGAATGATTGAGTTAGATGGTTAGGACTAATGAATTAATCCACCATTACAAACTTCACAGACGTCCTACTTTTACAGGATGTAAACACACAGCGACTCAACCAGAGTATGGAAAGTTCTGGATTAGTAACTGTACTGTACTGAACTGTGCTGTTTGATGGAAAAGCACTTACCACTTTTTGTACACAATAAACACAATCATACTTTTACATCTCCATTCTTTGTATTTTGCTGAACATTAATCTCTTTCTCTCTCTCTCTCTCTCTCTCTCTCTCTCTCTCTCTCTCTCTCTCTCTCTCTCTCTCTCTCACTCACACACACACACACACACTCTCACACACACACATACACACCCATGTTGCTGCAAAATGCACACAGGCTTTAGTGTAGATGCAGAAATCCTGCCTGTGGTGCTTTTCAAAGCCCTCAGTGTGTTTGTTCAGTTGGTGTTTTCAGTTCACCCCTCAACACACACACACACACACACACACACACACACACCCCTCTGCCCTTTTTTGCATGGACGTGCTTTTGATCCTAGCAAGACAACCCCGAGAAGGAATTCCTGTGGGTTTATACAGTTGTGTGTTCATATATTTCTATAACAATGTGTAATGTTTAAGCTGTAAACTCCACACACGAAGTAAAGCTGGAATAAAGCTCTTGCTTTTTCCACTCAAGATGTTTGCATCGTTAGAGGATTTTTATTTTTTATTTTACTGACTTCCCAACCTCCCAAATTGTCTACAAAGGCAGAGTGTAATGTATAAATGTTTGCGCTAGTTGGGATGAAAATGTGCGTTTATTAATTAAATGTTTTGCATTGGCAGACTGGAGGACTCAGCTCTTCTGGACTCGCATCTTCATTTGTTATCATTAGCCGTGTGCAGAGAGATCAATAATTGTGTCCCAGGGAGCCATTCATTATTGAAAATAACTTTAATAAGCCAGAAACTGTCATTTACCGCTATTCACATGAGAGACGACAGTTTTATTTTGCATGCCGTGTATGTCTGTTCATCTGCAGCCTCAAATTAGCAGCTACGGTCATTTTTCATTGATAGTGTACACTTATGGTCAACATTTACATTTTATGCAGGTTTGTTTGATTATTAGCGTTTCCTCATAAGCCTCATACACACACACACATTACTTTTCTCTTTATAAGGGCCTTTCATTGGCATAATTACTCTTGTTGCAAATGAATGCCAACCCTAAAGCTAACCTCAATATTAACATCAGTCACTAAAGGATTTGGGCTCTTTTTTTTTTTTTTTTTTTTTTTTTTTTTAGATCAAAAGGAGAACTGTATTTTCATTAAACATGAACTGTATTTGGGTAAAGATCATTTTTGGTGAGGACCAAGTAATTTTACTGGTCCTCAAAATAAAGTAATTTTATTTTTGGTTCTCACAAAGTGGACACCAGATGCTTTATTTTATTTTCCTTGTGCGGAATTTTCATAGACTGGAATTTTAATCCTAGCTAATTAATGGTATGTTAACTAGATCCATACCTTAACTAGCTCTATCTATCTATCTATCTATCTATCTATCTATCTATCTATCTATCTATCTATCTATCTATCTATCTATCTATCTATCTATCTATTTTAGATTAATTGTATTTATTGTTCCTCCCTTGTGATAAGATGCCAAATAGCCCCACAAGGTCACATCTCTGATGTTCCCATCAGGTCCCCGTAAAGATATAAAAACGTGTCCAAACAAAACCCCACACACCAACCCACTCATACACAACCTGCTCTGTCCTAGTTCAATACTGCCCTCTTGTGGCGGATTTGAGGCGTTCGTGTCTGAAAAGTGGCTTCTAAATTGTATTATTTATTTATTTATTTATTTATTTATTTATTTATTTATTTATTTATTTTTTTGGGGGGGGGGGGGGGGGGCAGAAGGAAATAATCGACTCTACAGTAATCAGACAAGTCCAGCATTCATCTCTAATTCAAAATCATGCCCTGTTACTCAGGATCCGATCAGATACGCTCACACGTTCACACAGAGAGGAAAAAAATCTTTCACCAGAGATTGTATGACTGAGATTGTATGAGGAAGCTACTAGATCCAAGTATATATATATATAAACAAACATATATGGCAGACAAATCACAGATTTGAGAGACTTCCATTTATCTTATTTATACAACTGAGCAGTTGAGGTTTACGGGCCTTTCTTGAGGATTCAGTAAGTTAAGTCAATTCAAGAAGTCAAGAAGCTTTTATTGTCATTTCAACCATATATAGCTGAGGCAGTACATTGTGAAATGAGACAACATTTCTCCAGGAACAGGGTGCTACATAAAACAAACACAAAGCTACATAGAACATCACAGAGCTATAAGGACTTGTGTAAGTTGTCTTAGCCACATAAAGTGCATCTGGCAACCTGGTGCAAACAGTGTGAGACAAATGATGATACAAAACACGATCTAAAACACTACAAGACATTACACAAAAGCAACAGTGACCAGTTTACATACTGTATATTCTACAGAACATGTACAAAAATACTGGAATGAACACTTAATATACTAGCAGCAGTTTTATGAGTTACTGTAATGAATTGTGCAAAGCAGCAATCGACTGAAATGTGAAAGACAGCATGTGCAAAGAGCAAAAACAGTGTGCAGAACAGCATGGAAACAGTTTGATATGGTGGTGCTGTAGACATGGATGTATATTGAAAGAGTGTGTATTTGGTGCAGATCAGTGCAGCAGTGGTATGTTGGCAATGCTGGGATTTGAACTTGTAAACATCCAATCTATAATTTTAGATTTACTTTTATACCATTTGGCTGACATTTTTTATTCTGAGCGCTAAACAAGAATAGAACACCATCAGTAAAAAAAAAAATTACAGAATACGGAAACCATGAGTCTAAAATTCTGTTGGGGGAAATATAGCACAATTTTTAGTTATTAATTAAATTTATTTATTTATTTGTTTGTTTGTTTGTTTGTTTGTTTAATAAATAAAACATGATAAAAGTTGCATGTTGCACGAACTTTAACCCATACACAGGATTAAAACCATGTCCTTGTTTTTATGTAAATAACAATACCATGGGGGGGCACGGTGGTTTAGTGGTTAGCACGTTCGCCTCACACCTCCAGGGTTGGGGGTTCGATTCCCACCTCAGCCTTGTGTGTGTGGAGTTTGCATGTTCTCCCCGTGCCTCAGGGGGTTTCCTCCGGGTACTCCAGTTTTCTCCCCAGGTCCAAAGACATGCATGGTAGGTTGATTGTCATCTCTGGAAAATTGTCCATAGTGTGTGATTGCGTGAGTGAATGAGAGTGTGTGTGCCCAGCGATGGGTTGGCACTCCGTCCAGGGTGTATCCTGCATTGATGCCCGATGACGCCTGAGATAGGCACAGGCTCCCCGTGACCCGAGGTAGTTCGGATAAGCGGTAGAAGATGAATGAATGAATGAATGAATGAATGAATGAATGAAAAATACCATGACATTGCACAGCAAACAGAAAATAAACGATAAGCAACCTCTTGGAAACTTGACAGAAAACAAAAGAACTCAACATAACAAAAATAAAGAAAGAAACAATAACTCCATGAGGACAAGGTATAAATAAGGCAACACATTAGGGAGGATTAACAACTGGTGCCATTACAAATGACCTAAAGACACTATACTCATAAGCAATTGCAATTTACTCTGCCAGCACTCCCTCTAGTGGTCTGTTAATGAATTGTCACAGTAGTTTTTTACAGATACTTTCTGGGAAGCACAATAGTCTAAGTTTAAAAAAATAGAATTTAAATTAATACGTAATAAAGTATTTGGAAATTTATTAAGGCCTTAAATTAGCTGAAAGAACCAAGTTTACATATCAGGATTGAATTCAAATTCAGTGCTAGCTGGTGTTTCTTATTCAATTCAATTCAAGTTTATTTGTATAGCGCGTATTACAATTGACATTGTAAGCTCAAAGCAGCTTTACATAACATAAACATAGAACAAAAGGTTAATATAAAGAACAATATAAAGATTAATACAATACAAAATTCAAGATTAATATTAGATATATTTAAATGTGTTTGTATTTATCCCCAATGAGCAAGTCTGAGGTGACTCAGGCAGCAGTGGTGAGGAAAAACTCCCTTAGATGGTAAAGGAAGAAACCTTGAGAGGAACCAGACTCAAAGGGGAACCTCATCCTCATATGGGTGTCACTGGAGGGTGTGATTATAAATATACAGTCTGATAAATGTTGTATTGATGCAAAAGATCACATGGAGTTCACATCTCCTCTTTAGTATCACAGAGTCTAACTGGAGCTGGTAGATCTCTAGATGCCTCAGGATGGATAGAAACAGAGAAGCAGTGGAGAGGGATTTACATAGCTGCTGTTCATAATATTTGCAAGTCTGATGTAATAGTGCACAATGTTATGCACATGGGATGTATTATGTGTACGCCTGACTAAAGAGGTGAGTCTTTAATCTACATTTAAACTGGGAAAGTGTGTCTGAGTCCCGAACACTATCAGGAAGACTATTCCAGAGTTTGTGAGCTAAATATGAAAACACTCTACCGCCTTTAGTAGACTTAGATATTCTGGGAACTACCAGAAGTCCTGAGTTTTGTGATCTCAGAGAGCGTGAAGGATTGTAACATGAATTTAGCTTCTCAGCATCAGATACAGACAGGATGTTTCTCAGCTTGGCAATATTAAAGTGACAAAGTGGAATTTGATCTTTTTTTATCTTATATAATCTTATATGTATGTTTATATTCCTAAGAGTAGCTTTTGTTAACTTCCTAATAACAGTTTGATATTTCAGGGACCCGCGATGATCCCATGAACTTTCAGGGACCCGCAGGCTCAGTCCTGACTCTGTGATTCCGACGTGGAAAACAGGAGCATGCTGCGTTTAATAAGGAAATGGAAAAAGAAACAAAAACTTTAGCGTTCACTGTGAGACTTACTGTACTGATCTTGTACATTAAGGGGATATTAAAGTCTACACACCACAGTAAAACTTGCAAGTTTTTGTGAAACCATGATAAATCATGTTAGATCTTTGTTCCGCCTTCAACTTGTAATAGCGGCAAGCAAAATACAGGGAAAAAAAAACAACTAAGCTAATATTTTAGGGGAAAATTACAATAACATGGTGTGCACATGGTGTGCACATGGGGGGCACGGTGGCTTAGTGGTTAGCACGTTCGCCTCACAGCTCCAGGGTTGGGGGTTCGATTCCTGCCTCCGCCTTGTGTGTGTGGAGTTTGCATGTTCTCCCCGTGCCATGGACAGACAGTTGGAATGTTCTGGAAACAGAGCTCAAGCCTTGCTGATGAGCCAGGCATCAGTAGTCACCTTTTATGCTAAAAACAGCATTCTTCTAAAAGTATGAAATCTGTGTGTAACATAGACAAACAAATGTGTAGGAAGTTTTGGACATTAAAATGTACACCAAGACACTTAGGCCACGTTCACACTGCAGGTAAAAGTGGCCCAAATCTGATTTTTTTGGGGTGAAGTGACCAGGTCAGGTCACTTGACACTCCGGTTTCCTCCCCGGTCCAAAGACATGCATGGTAGGTTGATTGGCATCTCTGGAAAATTGTCCGTAGTGCGTGAGTGAATGAGAGTGTGTGTGTGTGTGCCCTGCGATCAGTTGGCACTCCGTCCAGGGTGTATCCTGCCTTGATGCCCGATGACGCCTGAGATAGGCACAGGCTCCCCGTGACCCGAGGTAGTTCGGATAAGCGGTAGAAAATGAATGAATGAATGGTGTGCACATCCTTTAATATATACTCTGTTTAAATGCACTTTGCTTGTTTTAGCCAAACTTTTAGAAATAAACATTTCATTAAAATTTCATTAATTCTAGTTCATACAGTACAGTATAATTTTTTTGTCTTCATGGCCTAAGATCCTCATCACTACTCACTAATCATCACTATTAATCTCCTAATTGTACACCAGGAGTGTCCAAACAGTGTGACTGAAGGTTTTCCTTCATATCAACCAATTACACACCTTTAATCAGTTAAGTTGTGGCTTCTGCATGGATGGAATAAAAAACGTTCTGGATAAGATTGCACACTTCTCCTGTACACCGTTGTCAAAAATGCTTAATTAAGTTATGTTCAGTCGAAAAGAAAATAACGTTATCCTGTCACTCCGATTAAGCAGCAAATATTTATATTTAAGAGTGAAGACGATGTTTAAGAGTCTTAACTATAAGATTAAACAGCTTTCCCTTCCAAGTGTGTCTGCCTTTAATAAAACACCCATTAGGATCTGAGCATGAGCAGTTAATAAGTTCTTCAGAGAGAATTAGCTTTCCGCTGTTAATTGCTATTCCGTATTTTGTTTGGTCTTTGCTGATAACGTTGATTAAACTGTGTAATAACACATAATAAACTGCAGGGGTTCAAAAGCTTTTGATCAAACAGGATCCTGCCTCAACATTGAGGTCCATAGTCTTTTCATCCGGCTCTAAAGTCTTAATGCTCAATTCGGATATTTTGCTCAGATCTGATTTTTTTGTTTGTCTGTTCACATTACCTTTTAAAATGTGGCCTATATCAGATACCAGTGTGAACTGTTTGCTGTTTCGAACTGACCCGCATGCGCAAACGAACAATAACAATGACTTCACACGCAGCACGTTGTTGCGCTAAAGTTGGCGAGGTTATGGAGGAAGTAAGCATTTTCGGTTTTCTTTCTAAATGTTTGTGTAATGGCAGCACAGAGACACAGTGTTTTGAAAATTTTCGAATGTCGAGGGCAACTTTTGTTTATTTGATCCATTCTGTAGGCGTAGTCACGTTTGTGTGCGTACTCGCCAGCGCATAATTGTGACGAATGTCGATGTAGATTGACGTAAAAGTCGCATCAAATCCGCCTTGGTTGTTCACACTGCGGCTACGTTGGAAAAAAATCAGATTTGGGTCTGATTCAGGACCACATATGGAAGTGGTCTGAATCTGATTTGAAAAAATCAGATCTGGGCTAGATTTGAGTGTTCACACTACTCCTGAAGAAGTCTGACCTGGTCACTTGACCCCAAAAAAATCAGATTTGGGCCACTTTTACCTGCAGTGTGAACGTGGCCTAAGTGTCTTGGTGTACATTTTAATGTCCAAAACTTCCTACACATTTGTGTGTCTATGTTACACACAGATTTCATACTGTTAGAAGAATGCTGTTTTTAGCATAAAAAGTGACTACCGATGCCTGGCTCATCAGCAAGGCTTGAGCTCTGTTTCCAGAACATTCCAACTGTCTGTCCATCATAGATGAAATAAACTTTCAACCTCAGTCATGGACAGCAGAATCCACCAAGTCTTGACTCTTGACTCTTGACTGTCTACAAAAACAACTAAAGTCCCACTTAACCGCTTCACAAACAAACAAACAAACAAACAAACAAACAAACAAACAAACAAATAAATAAATAAATAGATAAATAAATAAATAAATCTGTACTTAGACTAGCTCTTACACCTTTATTCTGTGCATGTTGTTTCTTTAGAACTATTAAATATCTTGTATTGTAGCATGACTTATTCTCAGAAGCCTTTATTTTTTCACATATACATTACAGTACAGGGAAATTCTTTCTTCACACATCCCAATTTCTGAGGTCAGGGTCAGAGCACAAGGTCAACCATGATACAGCGCCCCTGGAGAAGAGACGGCTAAGGGCCTTGCTCAGAAGAGACGGCTAAGGGCCTTGCTCAGAAGAGACGGCTAAGGGCCTTGCTCAGGGGCCCAACAGTGGCAGTTTGGCAATGCTGAGGCTTGAATCCTGATCTTCCGATCAACAACCCAGAGTCTTAACTGCTTGAGCCACCAATGCCCCAGAGATATACTGCTTTGCTGGTATTTTCTTATTTGTGGATCAAATTGTTTACTAAATTTGTAAACACAAATGACTAGTACCAGTTATCCGTAGACTTAAAATCAAAGTTACTTGACGAAGAGAAATTTTTTTTAGATATCACAGACATACTGTAAAAACAGACCAAAAGGCCACTGATGAACTCAAACTATGCCATCGGGTGAATTTTTTCAGAACCGCATTTAGTATTCTTCCAGCATCATTGTTGGAGGGTGAAACTGTACACTCTGTCTGTCACAGTATAACATTATACTATATATTATACTAATTACAGTAATATTAATTACAAGCTCATTAATATTCAAATCTGTATGAATATATATTTTCCAAAGATTTTTTCTTCTATTATGGGCTGTTGTCCTGTCTAAGATGTCGCCATACTTCTTGCCCTGAGTCCGTGAGATGGAGTTCAGGTTTCCCAAGACCTAGTGTAGAATGTAGGAGCGGTAAAGAAGATGGATGGATGGATGGACGGATTCTTTCAAAAAGTTCCAATCAAAGTGAAACTGATTCTGATGATTTATTTGTTATATAATTAATAATTAAAATTTTATTTTTTACATAATTGTAATCATGTCAAAACAAAGCAAAACACAAAAAATATGGTGTCTCGTAAAACTTTCATTATTCAGAAATATGAATATAGAGAACGTAATGGTGTAATAAGCACTTCACTTCTTCACAGTCCCAGATGGACAAGCAATGAACTTTTACCTCACTACAGAACGCATTACAGTCACAATTTTTATCTGTAATTCCTGCATACCTCATTTTACACACTCAAATCTAATACACGACTTAAACATTAACCGCAATGCAATTCACTAAGTCCGACTATAAGGTCGAACAACAGTAAAATCAAACTAACTTAAATCTTAATGTTTATAAAGCCACCTGCTGATTCCCAACATGTAAAGAGGCCAATCACAGCCAATCTTTTTTTTTTTTTTTACTCCTCATTACTTCTACACTAGAGCCATTTCTGTAATTCTGTAATTCTTAATGATGTCCACACATCTCTGCACTGTTATAGCCTTTATATTTATTCACTGTATGCTTTCATATATACCACTTGCTGTAAATATGCTAGATATTTATCTGCACTTTTGCACGACTGCTACATTCTGCACTTCTGGTAGATGCCAAACTGCATTTCGTTGCTGTGTACCTGTACAATGCAATGCAATGACAATAAAGTTGGATCTATCTATCTATCTACAGTATCTATCTATCTATCTATCTATCTATCTATCTATCTATCTATCTATCTATCTATCTATCTATCTATCTACAGTATCTATCTATCTATCTATCTATCTATCTATCTATCTATCTATCTATCTATCTATCTATCTATCTCTCTCCAGCTCAGCCAACGACGTATCAGTGTGTTGGCAATCTATAAAAAGACACCAGCTCTGGAGTTATTTTGTTCAAAGTGGACCGAGTAAACAGAAGAGTGCAGGAAAGAGTAGCAGTAATGGCTAGGAGACGAGTAAAGGAAAGCAATTTAGCAGGAGACAGTTATCTAACATACCATGGAGGTCAGACAGAAGTGCTAGAGTTGTGTAAAATTGTTCTTTACAGAAACCGCAAAAAAAAAAAAAAAATGGAATAAAATCACAGTTTTGTTTAGGATAAAAAAAAAATCCGGCTAAATTCATAAATCAGATCCTGAAATTTCCTAAACAAAAACTGAAAAAAGTCAATCAAGCATAAATAACATTACAACTTTTGATGATATAAGACAAAATAAAGTGATATACAATAATATACAAGTGTGTTTGAACAACCTAGGCATGTGGTTCATGTCTAAGTCATGCTACTGTATACTGTACAGCCAAATACCTGGGGTGTACAAACTTTTAGGCTTATAGTGTGCACATGTACCTATATTTTAGTATTTAACTCCTACAAACAAATAGGATTTCTATTAAAAAAGTAGGTTTTTTAGTGTTTCTGAAATGTTCTAATTTACCCAAATTCCGACTAAACGTGATTGTGATGGTACAGATATGACAGAGAGAAAGAGACAAATGAGGGAGTTTCTGTATATGTGCTTAAAATCTGATCGTACAGAAATTTGAATAAGGGCTAACAAAGGTTATTTTTATAGGAATCAGGATGGAGATTTTATTTTAGATCCCTAAAAGCATGCCAGAGGCTATTTGTATAAAATGACTCTATAGAGTGTTTCACACTGTGCTTAACCCCAGATTACAGCCTGCTTTTAATCCTGGGTAGAGGAACGTTTCACACTCGTCATTTAGAAGTAAAAACTTTTTACCCGGTTATGCCCTTTATCCATTTATCCAATCATGGTTATTAATCCAGGGTTTAGGAATGTAATGCAGTGCGAAATGTCAGATTATGAATAGCCAGGATTCAATGTTAATCCCGGGTAAAGTATGAGCAGTGTGAAACCTCAAACTACAATTACCCAGGATTCTGTTTACTCTGAATTTAAAATCACCCAGTGGAACTTTGTGAAAAGTGTGAAAATGTCTATACATCTCAAAAATGATACTAGTATATTAAAAAAAATAATTAAGCATTCATCTTTGATTTGATTTTACACCTTTCCAATAATGACAAGTCCATGAATTATCAGGGCAGAAATGACAGAAAATCATATTTATTTAATACATTTTTATTGTAAAGCTTTCTTTACAGATTCCTTCAAGTTCAGGAGTTTCCTCACAACTCCCAAAAACATGCCGGTAGATGAACTGACTTAGTGTGTGTCTTTGTGTGTGTGTGTGTGTGTCTGGCTTCTGGTAGCTGCACGCATCACATTCAAAACACTGATGCTTGTCTACAAAGCCAAAAATGGACCAGCACCATCTTACCTCAAAGCTCTTATCTCATATCGCTAGCACTTGACTGGTTCCACCATCTCTCAGGGTAAGACTATCTTCAAACAACAGGTGAAGACCTAGCTCTTCCTGAAACACTTAAACTAGTGCTTATTTTCTCTGTTTGTTTCATGTGTATAGGCTGTTAGTATCCTAAGTCTGTAACCTAATGAACCAGTGTTAATGTACTCATTGATAGAGACTTCAAAGCACTTTTGTACTTCGCTCAGGATAAGGGCTTCTGCTAAATGTCATGTAGTGTCCTAATAAGGCTGTATCCCATCTAAGTTTTCCAAGCACAAGATCCACTTCACCTTGAACCAGCTGAAACATTTCCAAAAGATGAATGAATGAGTTTGAATTTTGAAGACTGCTCGGGTCTTTATAAAAAATGTTTGCTTTTAGTACATAGTACATACATAACTAATAAAAACATTACAATAAAATAAAAGACAATTTAAATGTACATAAGCAATTTTCAAAATAATTATTCCATGTTCTAGGGGGCACGGTGGCTTAGTGGTTAGCACGTTCGCCTCACATTCGCCTCACACCTCCAGGGTCGGGGTTCGATTCCCGCCTCCACCTGGTGTGTGGAGTTTGCATGTTCTCCCCGTGCCTCAGGGGTTTCCTCCGGGTACTCCGGTTTCCTCCCCCGGTCCAAAGACATGCATGGTAGGTTGATTGGCATCTCTGGAAAATTGTCCCTAGTGTGTGATTGCGTGAGTGAATGAGTGTGTGTGTGTGCCCTGCGATGGGTTGGCACTCCGTCCAGGGTGTATCCTGCCTTGATGCCCAATGACGCCTGAGATAGGCACAGGCTCCCCGTGACCCGAGGTAGTTCGGATAAGTGGTAGAAAATGAGAGAGAGTGAGTGAGTGACTAAGAGAAGATGGAAATGGGCATCAAGGCAGGATACACCCTGGACGGAGTGCCAACCCATCGCAGGGCACACACACGCACACTCTCATTCACTCACACACTATGGACAATTTTCCAGAGATGCCAATCAACCTATCATGCATGTCTTTGGACCGGGGGAGGAAACCGGAGTACCCGGAGGAAACCCCCGAGGCACGGGGAGAACATGCAAACTCCACACACACAAGGTGGAGGCGGGAATCGAACCCCCAACCCTGGAGGTGTGAGGCGAACGTGCTAACCACTAAGCCACCGGTTTTAATGATATATTTTTTCTATTTTTAAGCTTCTCATTTATTCATGTATGAAAGTTTTACAAGTAAGAAACAGACAATTACTGAATATATATATAAAAAACATTCAGTAATTGTCTGTTTCTTACTTGTAAAACTTTGAAAATATATAACGGTATATATATATATAATTAATGTAATGTGGCCTATATGTGACAGATGTGATAAAGACCAGTCTTAGTCTTGAGTTATCAAACCTCTGTGATATTCACATCAGAATCAGAATCAGAATCAGGTTTATTGGTCAAGTGTGTTGACACACACAAGGGATTTGGTTCCAGCTCAAAAGTACTGACATAAATAACACTATATATGTGATTAGCATTAAAATGCCAAATGTAGGGCTACATGAGTGGGGAGATGCTTAAAATATATCAGTCTTGAAATAGCTCCAAACGCCTGTCGTGCAATTCCTTTTCGGCTTCCGTAGGCGTTCTGAGCATCTGAATGCTGATTGGATCGCATGGATCGAAAGGGCGAGAGAACAACAAACAGTGACGGGAATCCCGGCTCTTTTTGGTGAGTCAGCTCATCTGACTCGGCTCACCACTAAGAGTCGACTCCTTGGGCTCCCAAACGACTTATTTCTATTTTTGTCCCAAATGATTCCTTTTTTTTTGTTTTTTTTTTTGACCCGTGACTATAATTCTTTGCATATTACAAACTATCCTGCTTGTTTTCAATAAACAACGCGACGTTCATTTTCTTTGTATTATTTAAAAAAGAATATATATTTTAAGTGTAAAGAATCGTAATTATTGATCCAACAAACTGCTATATAAAAGTCTGTTTCTTATTAATTACTGTACGTAACATTCTCATTAAAATGGAATAAAGTATTAAAGCTCTATTGTTCATGTTTACATTGTTATTGCCATGGCAACCAACAGTAGATACGCTTGCTGGTGAATTTATAGTACAGCGATTTGGCGAGATAAGAACCGACTCAATTTAATCCATCAACTAAAGAGTCGACTCCTCCTTGAACGATACATCACTAAGAGCCAATCGAATGCGTGAGTTTATACATGGGAAGTCCAGCGCACTTGATCCGTCTCGTTTCTTTTACAAATGACAGTAATAGTAGGTTTGTAAAGGCGATTTATTTATGAGGTTTATTTTATAAACGTAGAAAAAGCGTTTTTAGACTAGTTGTGTGCTCGTTTGTTTTTAGACAGGTTGTTATTTTTAGACTAAACATGTCGCTCAGGGGTTGAATCTGTCCATCACACTGGGTTTGGTGACGCCTACAATAAACGGTAAGCACATAGGATCTGGTCCAGGATCTGGTCCTGCTGGGATCTAGTCCTGCTGGGATCTAGTCATCCTCAAATAAAACACATGCATATGCAGATCCTTTCTGTCCTGATCTAAACAGAAATCTAGAGTAAACGGTTTTTATTGCTGTTTTTAATGTACAATAGAGTTTATTGTATCACTGAATCTTCTGGATTCTGGATCTGGATCTGGTGGATTAAAAAAAAAAGGGGCTGAAAATAATGAACTGTATGCAAAAGTAAGGTAGAGAGCTGGGTTTGTTGTTACATTTCAGTCTTTCTTATATTTCTTGTGTGTAATGCATTCAGATATCATACAGATGAAAATCTTTGTGACGTCACACCCATATGTGCATCGTCCCTTAAACTGTGACCACCAAGTTGGAAGCAAACAACAATTATATAAAATGTTTTCTTATGCTGTAACATTATAATTTCCCTTTACTGGAGGAAAGAGGCCCATGTCTGCTCCAGCTTGACAATGCACCTGTGCACAAAGCACAAGGTTTATGTGTATGTTTACAGCATTTAGCAGACACCCTTATCCAGAGTGACTTAAGTTTTTATTTCAGTTTATACAACTGAGCAATTGAGTGTTAAGGGCATTGCTCAGGGGCCCAGCAGTGGCAACTTGATGGAAGTGGGATTCAAACTCATGACCTTCCGATCAGTAGTCCTACACCTTAACCACTAGGCTACAACATTCCATGTGTAAGGACGCGAGTGTCCTGCACAGAGCCCTAACTCCGACTCAACCCCATTCAGCAGCTTTGGGATGAACCAGGCCTGGAGCCTCATCACCCAACATCACCGCCTGATCTCACTAATGCAGCGGTGTCCAATCTTATCCGGAAAGGGCCGGTGTGGGTGCAGGTTTTCATTCCAACCAAGCAGAAGCCACACACGAGTCTACTAAAAGCCAAGAACAACAGGTGTGGCTTCTGCATGGTTGGAAAGAAAACCTGCACCCGAAAGAAAACCGACCCTTTTCGGATAAATTGGACACCGCTGCACTAACGCTATTATAGCTGAATGAAGACAAATCCCCACAGCCACAATCAAACACCTAGTGGAAGCAATTCTTTTATCTGTCACAGTGCATCGGAGTTACAATTAAATAATGACTATCAATCATGCATTTCATCCAATGTCATATGAATCACGTGACCCTACCCTTAATAATGTACCAAAAAGTAATTGGAATTTTATAATATTATAACACTTGGGAACAAATGAATTGCAGTCAATTACCAGTGTACGTTGTTCTGGCCTGCAGTGTGTAAATATGCACGATTTCTGTGTTGAAATTTGACTTTCAAATCAAGTTAGTCAAGCTGGTGGTTATATCTCAGAGTTACAGCTAGAGTATTGAAACAAAACAGAACACAGTCTCCTCAAGTTGACTCTTTAAAAACAGAATTGTGAACATAAGTTCTAACATTTTAAATAAATATTAATTTATGTCCTTAACTTGTATATCTCTGCGAAGGTGATTCGTAACAACGTTCATTGTTAAGCGCTAGAAATAAAATTGAATTAATTAAAAAGTGTTAATGCTAACAAGAAAAAAACTTAAACATCTTAAATTGTATATATGTAATTGTATATATGTATATATGATATATATGTAATTGCACTGCATTTAACTCTGTATACTGTGAGTTTCTTGATAAATTCTTGAATAAACTCGGCTAAAGCTCAGAGAAAAGGATTTTCCGAGAATTACAACACCCAGTTAAATGATCCCATTAAAGTAAAAGCATTCTCTTCTATATAATGCAAGCTATTTTTTTTTAAACCCATGATTCATGAAGGGTAAGTAGCATGTAATGCCTAATGTCCTTCTCCTGACCATTTAGCTAAGTGCTATTCTGATGGAATGTGATTTCAGTACATTATAGTTACATAATGCTGCCGGAGGATATCTGTAGTAACCATGATCGATTTGTGAGGGATTAGCAATATCTGTAAGTGTGTCAATGAAAGTGTGTTCCTGAAGGTCAGCATAACAAATATTTCATACGTAACGCTGCTTGATTTTTTTCTGATCTTGCTCTGAGCCAATCCTTGTATTCATGTGGGCTTTATTTGGTGAAAGAATATAGAAATTAATGAATGAACGAATAAAAAAAAAAACTGATCCTAACATCAAATTATTATTTAATTTAATGGAACTATCTACTGTATGCACTGAATACTCATGCAATTTTCCAATCCGCCAGTCATGTAGAAGCAATGCAAAGAAGTGCAATGCATCAGAATAAATTCAAAATAATTTTTTTTTTTTTTTTTTTCTGATGCATCAAATCTCTGATGATCAAAACTCTGATACATGTCAAGTGCTTTTTATATCAAACTTTGGGAAAGTGAAGGTGGTTGTTTCAGAAGCTGAAGATCTCCTAAGTTTTTGTAAAAATTTGCTTGAAAAACACCCAGTGAGAGGTTCTGCATGTGGAAAAGCTTTGTTGATGAGAGAGATAAGAGGAGAAAAGCCAACAGGTTTGAGCTGAAGGGAAGAATATCGTAGCTCAAATAACCACGCTTTACAACCATGGAGTAGATGGTCTATAAAGGCAGAAATCTACATTGGGTTTTACATTCAAGAACCAGGAACAGTAATTTGAGGTTACCTACTGTATGAGCCTCTTTGGCTCCCTTCACTGACTTCACTGACATCTTGGATGGCTTCACTGACATCTTCATTTCAATGAGCAGAATTGTTGTTATAACGTGCCTCAAGCCAAAGAGGCTCGTCGTGAGGCACATCAAGACCCAGCTATCACACTCACTGGACCCCCTGCAGTTTGCATATCGTCTAAATTGCTCCACGGACGATGGCATTGTCACGACCCTTCATTTAGCCCTCACCCAGCTGGACAATAAAGACACTTCTGTTCGAATGCTGTTCATAGACTTCAGTTCAGCATTCAGCATTGAGAAGCTGAGCCTGCTGGGACTGATCACCTCCTTCTGCAGTTTGATCCTGGATCTCCTGACTGGGAGACCTCAGTCAGTCCGGATTGGGAGCAGCATTTCAGCACCACCACACTGAGCACTGGAGCCCCACAGGGCTGTGTGCTAAGCCCACTGCTGTTCACTCATGACTTACGACTGTGTAGCAATGCACAGCTCGAACCACATCATCAAGTTCGCAGATGACACGACCGTGGTGGGTCTCATCAGCAAGAACGACGAGTCAGCATACAGAGAGGAGGTGCAACAGCTAACTCTCTGGTGTAGCCAACAACCTGTCTCTGAATGTTGATAAAACTAAAGAGATGGTTGTTGACTGCGGAAAAGCAAAGAGCACCACTCCCCGCTGGTTTCAGTCTGCCAGCAGAATGAAAATTAATTCAATTCAATTTAATTAAAATTAAATGAATCAAATTCAAGCGCTTTTAACAATGGACATTGTCTCAAAGCAGCTTTACAGAACATAAGAAATATTGCAAAAAGAACAGAAAGTATTATACAAAGATTTATGCAAAGATTCAATATTAATATTAGACTTGTATTTAAATGTGTTTGTATTTATCCCTAATGAACAAGTCTGAGGTGACTGAGCCGACTGTGGTGAGGAAAAACTCCTGTTTGCCCCTTTTCCACCAAAAAGAACCGGGTGCTGGTTCAGAGCTAGCGCTGGTGCTGGTTCAAAGTTGGTTCCACTGGCGAACCTTCTAAGAACTGGTTTGTCTTTCCACTGGCGTTGATGTGTTTGTGTTAGCGCAGCAGCGGCAAACACAAACACATCAACAATGGCAGATGTTGCTTTACTGTTAATGCTCATGGCTTTGTGAACATACATTAGCATCCAAACGCGGCGAATCCAACGTGTACGTGCAGCTCCATGTAATCTGTATAAACGGAGGTTGTCATAGAGAAAGTACATAACATTATTTTATCATTAACACAGAAAAAAGTTAGCATTAGCATGTAGCTACTTACTATCATGTGTGCTGATAATGTATTATATGACGGTAAAGTAAAAGTGTATTAAACATTAGTATACTTAAGGTACATTATTAAATGCGCTAACAGTAGCCCCGCCCACAGCCCCTGACACAAGCGGTTCTTAAGTCTAGACCAACAACGTTTTGGTGCTACTTAAGAACCACTTTTCCTGGTTCAGACCCGATGCTTTGGCTGTCGAAAAAGAAAGAACTGGTTCTAAATTAGGCTCCGAACCAGCACTCAAACTGCCTCGGTGGAAAAGTGGCATAAGATGGAAGAGGAAGAAACCTTGAGAGGAACCAGACTCAAAAGTGAACCTCATCCTCATTTGGGTGACACTGGAGGGTTTGATTATAAACTGTTATAAACACCAGAGAGTGTTATTATGAATAATGTCCTTTTTAGAGTCAGATACAGTCTGATAATTGTGTGTTGATTAGGGGGCTAATGGAACATTTTCAATCTGTATAAACAAACAAATTTCATGGTTGTAACTGATATAAAATGAGCCAGGATGAGTTGGCGTTCGATGTGAGACGTGTTAACCTTACACAGAATTTTAGTGGTTGTCACAGAAGCAAAAATAGGTTTTATATCACCATTTACTCTGAAGATAAACATTTGTGTGAACCGTTTTTTTTTTTGTTTTCTTGAAACCTTTTATATGAATATATTTCTGTATGTATATTTTGTAAATCTGTATATTTCTGAATACATATATATATAGGCACAGTTGGTGATGGTTCAGTGGTTAAGGCTTCGGGTTACTGATCAGAAGGTCGGGGTTCAAGCCCACAAGCTGCTGAGACATCAACGTCGGGTCCTTGAGCAAGGCCCTTAACCTCAACTGCTCCAGGGGTGCCGTACTATAGCTGACCCTGCGCTCTGACCCCAGGGCTCATGGAATATGTGAAAACTTAAAGCATTTCACTGCATGTCTGTGTATGTGACAAATAAAATTTGAATTAGCTAGATAAAGAAAACATGGGACATGACAAAAGAAAAAAAACATTAACGCTGGTTATTAACAAAGCAAAACTCTTCTGGGAAAGAGAGTTGAGTAAATAAATAAGTTTAGAGCCACACAAAATCATTGTAGGGTAAATTTGGTGCTGGCATCATTAATTATTCATTTTGACCTGTTTTGCTTTTCTCAGAAGACAAACATGGCAGAAATGTACATGATGCCCAACCCTGGGATGCCCAGTTACCCACCTGGGCTTGAGTACCTGACACAGGTGACAGCTTCGTGTGCTAACAGGATGTTTCTACAGCATGTTTTCCTTCACTTGATAAGAAATACCCTGAAGTCTGTCATCATTTTCAATTTCATTGCATGCTGTACACTATATTGTTGCACATACCATTAAAACATGATCTTATCTCCTGCAGATCGATCAGCTGCTGATTAAACAGAAGGTGGAGCTCATCGAGGGTAAGATCAATAGCAGTCACAGGGTTTGTTCATGATATCTAGGTTATGTGGCTACTTCCCTTGTGTCTATGCAAAATCTCAAGAGCCTGTTATCTTGTTAAACTAGCACGCGTCCTCCTGTCCCACCTCGAGCGGAGTGAGCTCTAGAGACACGCTTAGTATGATCCATAAAATAGAGTGAGCTAATGGCCTCATCACAGGGTTTACACTCACTGCCATGTTTGTAGTTCAAGTACTAAGTGATTTCTACTGTGTGTATGATGAGTATTGTATGGTTATGAAGTAAAAGTGTTGTCTTGGCCTGTCTGAGAAGATAATTTAATTACAACTAATGGGCTTTTTACACCTGGTCACTTCATGCGTTTTCTGTGATCAGATAACTATCTGATGGTAAAAAGACCAGGTCTAAATGCCCTCCGAAACGTTTTGGAGACGGATATAAATCCGATGGTACAAACCACTTCAGGAGGTGGTCTGGGACGCATTTCAGATGAAACTGGACAGGTGTAAATGAATGTGGTTGTTCAAGCCACATACGTCAGCGCTATACTCCTCCCAAACGGAAGTACGTCTTCTTTCACCCAGGCGTCTCGTTGGGACTTAAAATGCGCCGCTGCCGCCAGCGAAAACGCAGCAAACTGTAAATGCTGTTTTTTGTAGCATAACCGTCGTAACGAGTTTTTTCGTCTTCTTTTTGATTGCACTCTGAAAACCGCATACACCAAAGCGTGTTCCATTTCAGTCACCCCGGAAATGAGGTAAAATATATTTGCATTTTGGGCGGGAGTAGAAAGATCGGATCGATATCCGATTCGCCGAGACGCGTTTATGTGGCCTAATGTAAATGGAACAGTTTTAACAAATCAGATAGCTATCAGATCAGAGAAAACACATGAAGTGACCAGGTGTAAAAAGGCCCTAAATGATCATCTAGGAGTTAATGCATTCATCTCTATCTAATATTTGCACAACAGAATACTTAACTAAAACCAAAGATCTAGTCCTTTTGTTATAAATCAAATATTTATTTATTTAATTATTGTTTCTACCATAAATGTTTTGGAAAAGGAATGAGCAATATAAATGTACCAGGTAAATTTTCACGCATGTAGTTCATCAAAAATCAAAAATCGACTCTTTTCCCCTATCTTGAGAACCAAAAAAGCTAATTTTGAAAATGATTTTAAAACTGTTGAAAAATGTTGGTTTAGAAAATGTTTTCAATTTTTTACACATGTGGAAACTTTACATGTACTTTGGTGGGTAGAAAAAAGAGACCTAAGTGTTGTACTGGGTGAAATAGCGGGCTGGAGGTTGGATGGTGTAGCCGGTGACCTTGGCAGGCAGGATGAGTGCCAAGGTCATCGGCTAGGTCAGCGGCGGTGGCGAACACAGAGTGATGAGGGTGGAACCACTATAGAGGTTACTTTGTCAGTATGTCCTTACATTTGTTGGACATATTTGATAACTGACCTGAACGGTGACTGCTGCTCTTCCCACGTTTCCTTGGCCACGTTTCCCAGGACCTGTGGTTACACCCCGAACAGGAGCTTAAAGGGTGTGAACCCTGTGGATGCTTGTGGCATGTGGTTCCACCAGCAGACACTGAAGGGGATGCAGCGCCAGGTGGTAGACAAGGAGGGAAGGGATTGGGACCTCATCCTGGCCTACATCCTCTTGGTTGGCTGGGGAGGTGCCAATCCCTTCCCTCCTTGTCTACCACCCGGCACTACATCCCCTTCAGTGTCTGGTGGAACCTGCGGACACCCTCAGGTGTTTTATCTGCACCAAAGGACCCTGATCTATTATAAGTCAGGATGTAAACAGCATAATTGGGCCTGTGAGCATGTCCTATTGTATCTCAACCCAGACATACAGTAGAGGAGCATCAGTTCTTTAGTCATGTTGCAGGGAGTGGCCTTATGAAGAGGGACCGCCTCAGGGTACCTGGTGGTGTAATCTATAACCACAGTGATGACCCTGGGATGACTTTGGCAGCGGCCCAACAGCATCCATGCTCGAATAGTACCTCTATCATTGGCATTGGGATAAGGGGCACCGGTGCTGGCGTCTTGGGGGCTGTCCATTGAGATTGGGGGCACTGTCGAAAACTCCGAATTTCTCCACCCATGCCTTGTGAAAAAAGGAATCAGTTTATCCCTACCAGGAGTGGCCACTCTCCTACCCAGCTTTGTGTACACGCCTGTGCAGCATGGACGCTTGACCAGGCCTATAGCTTCTGGCCGAGCAAAGGTGACTGTACTCCTGTTACCCAGGAGTGCCTTTACGCTTTTGACACCTTTGTAAAGAGGATGGAGCTTACATTTTAAATATGCTGTTACAGATTGCACTGTAGTCAGAAATGGAAAACAAAAATGGAGAATAAACATATTTCTCTTTAGTTCAGATCATTTTATTAAGTACAAATTCCATTTGATCTATTTTAATTGTCACTTCTACCAGTAGTAGATATCTATGCAGTCTAAATTTGTACATGGTATGTTTAACTATGAAATTGTTCTGGCTTTTAAAATATAATACTTATGTACGTAGTTCTGGATTTGGAGGGAAAAAAGACAAGGAAATGGTTACCGTAGGTCTGGAGGTTAGACTGAGGCTTCAGAACTTCATTTATCAGACACACACAGCATCATGGATCATGTCTATGGATAATTAATCAGAGTAATCAGATTTTAAGTGGGTGCAGCTAAAAAGCAAAGCTGAATAAGGATGATAAGAAACCGTCACATTACCTTAACAGACCTTATTACTCACACTCAGCTGATGTCTAGGAGATTTAAGAGCTAGGTTTTTTTTTCCTTTAACATGTTGGGCATCCACATACAGTGGGAATATGTTCATAAAGAGTAAAAAAGTAAAGCTGAACTTTCTGCATAGCATTTCATCATTGCGTTATATCAAGATGTATAGTTTTATTTGATTCGGTATCTCATTATTTGAACATAAAATATCATTATTTTAACTGAATATCTTTTTTTAAACTTGTGTTTAACATCCTGCCATTCAGACTATAACAAACAATAGATTTATATTATTTAGCTTAATTTAATAAGCGATCACTTATAGTAGAAGCTCATGCACAGGATCCTGTACAAGTAAGGCTAATAATAAACATATTTTATATATAGTCGCATGCAAAAGTTTAGGAACCCCTGACAATTTCCATGATTTTCATTTATAAATATTTGGGTGTTTGGATCAGCAATTTTATTTTGTTCTATCAAATAACTGAAGGACACTTCAGTAATATTTCAGTAGTGAAATGTGGTTTATTGGATTAACAGAATATGTGCAATATGCATCAAAACGAAATTAGACAGGTGCATACATTTGGGCACCCTTGCCATGTTGTTGATTTGAATACCTGTAACTACTTAGCACTGATTAATTGGAACACACAATTGGTTTGGTGGCTCATTAAGCCTTGAACGTCATAGACAGGTGCATCCAATCATGAGAAAAGGTATTTAAGGTGGCCAAGTGCAAGGAAGTACAAGGAAAGAAGGCTTTCCCAAATATTTATAAATGAAAATCATGGAAATTTTCAGGGGTTCCTTAACTTTGCATTCCTCTTTTCACACACACACACACACACAAACACACACACACACGCATATATATATATATGCGTGTGTGTGTGTGCGCATGTGTGTCTGTGTGCATGTTAATATACATACATTTTTAAGTGTTTAACAAAGAACATGAAATGTGAAATGAAAAAAGTAAACAAAAAAATAATAACTGTCGCGACAAACTTTGATGTTGGCTTTGACGATGCAAGTATTTGTAAAGGCCGGTGCTTTTTGGAGGCGAGTGGACATAAGGGTCAGTGTTACTTTTGGAAGCAAGTAGACAGAAAGTTAGGGTGCCAAAACATTTGGATGTAAGTGGAGACGAGCATGTGAGGTCATCAGAATACTCTTAAGGACGTTCCCCACATTGGGCTGAGTGTTTTGAAATGTCACATGTCCATGTTGTGCTAATTATTTTTTTTCATGTGACATTAAATAACGTCACGTGACGTCATCAGAATACACGTGAGGAAGTTCCCCTCATTGTTCTGAGTGTTTTGATATGTCACATGTCCATGTTGTAGAAAGTTTTTTGATTTTGCATATTTTGGGGGCGGGGCTGTGGGACAACCGAAAGTTCAGTCGGTACACCAATGTAAAACTTTGTTCAGAGTATCACCCTAAAGGAGCTGGGCGAGTTTGGTGTAGATAGTTCCAAAGCTTGATAAGTTATAAACCTCTATAAATTTATAATGGGAGTCTATGGGAAAAAAGGCCACTTTGAGACCCGGTACCGGAAGTACCGGTACTCGGATCGCTTAGAAATGTAATAGCAACAAACATCAGACCAGGTTCTGTAACATATCCGAATTTGGTGCATGTGGCTCGAAAGCCCTAGGAGGAGTTACTCTTGATAAATTTTTGTCTAAGCTTAAATAGGAAAACAGAATGTTGGCTTCTACAAAGCTACATAATAAAATATGACTGCACTTTAATACAGGACTAAACCCGACTGTGTACAATGTGAAACGATGCGGTTTTAGAATGTTACAGCTACATGCTTAGCAACTGAACACCAATCAATCATTCATAACAGTGTTAAGACAGTCAGTAGCGACATTTCCTGACAACTGTTTCGCACTAATGTGTAAGCGTACTTGAATTTATACCCAACGCACCCTTGTGTGAAAATGTGTCTACAGCTCTGGTCGGCTTCGAGAGCAATAACAAGTATGAAATCAAGAACTCGTTGGGCCAGAACGTGTTCTACGCAGTGGAGGAGAACGACTGTCTAACGCGGCAGTGCTGCGGCCCTCTGCGCTCCTTCACCATTCGCATCCTGGATAACTTCGGCCAGGAAGTGATCACAGTCAGCCGACCCCTAAAGTGCATGTCCTGCTTCTTCCCGTGCTGTCTTCAAGAGGTGAGTGCTCCGAGCAACGAGTGTGTTGTGTAGCACAAGACTAGACAATTAGTATACCTTCATCTCCTGAGTGTCTCATTTGCCTCTTTTTCTACAGAAAGAACATCTGTTTATTTGTTAAAAAGACTTTTTTATACAATTTCTTTGGAGTTTCTTCAATTCTGTGCTAATCACAGTCGTAAGAGCAATGGGAATATCTACCAATAAAGATCTCCAGTCAGTTTCCAGTGCAAAGTAGTGAAAAGATTATTCTTTGCTTTAAACATCATGGATCTTGAATATAACCAATATATTAGAAACTAAATGAAAGTTTTTTTAAACCAATTTGACTATTTTTAAGCTTAAGCTTGTGTTCTATTGGCAGTATCGATATCTATAAAAAAAAAAAAAAAGAAAAGAAAATATTTAAAGGGGTCACGGTGGCTTAGTGGTTAGCACATTCGCCTCACACCTCCAGGGTTGGGGGTTCGATTCCCACCTCCACCTTGTGTGTGTGGAGTTTGCATGTTCTCCCCGTGCCTCGGGGGTTTCCTCCGGGTACTCCGGTTTCCTCCCCCGGTCCAAAGACATGCATGGTAGGTTGATTGGCATCTCTGGAAAATTGTCCGTAGTGTGTGATTGCGTGAGTGAATGAGTGTGTGTGTGTGTGCCCTGCGATGGGTTGGCACTCCGTCCAGGGTGTATCCTGCCTTAATGCCCGCCTGAGATAGGCACAGGCTCCCCGTGACCCGAGGTAGTTCGGATAAGCGGTAGAAAATGAGTGAGAGAGAGAGTGAGAAATATTTAAATAAATAGAAAGCTAAATATTTAAGTAGCTTCTAGATGACGTTCTAAGATGTAATTTTCCCCATCACAAATTTTTAATTTTAACAACAAATTTGTCCATTTATGGTTATATTTAAAGTTGTGAAATTTCTTTCTCTTTCTTAAAGTTAATAATACATTTACATTTACAGCATTTGGCAGACGCTCTTATCCAGAGCGACGTACATAAGTGCTTAAATCTCTAACATTGAATCATTAATGCAGGCTCACTAAGTTACATACTTAAAATACCATGAGTAATTTTGTTCAAAATTACAATGAAAAAGGGTCAAAGGTTGTTTTGTTTTTTTTTTTTTTAAATGCAAAAGATAAGGAAAGAAGTGCTAGTTGAAGTGTTTCCTGAATAAGTAGGTCTTCAACCACCGCTTGAAAATAGCCAGTGACTCAGCTGTCCGGACCTCTAGGGGAAGTTCGTTCCACCACCTTGGTGCCAGTACAGAGAAGAGTCTTGTAGTATACATGCCTCTTACCCTGAGAGACGGTGGAACCATAATACGGCAGAAAAAAAAAAGAACCCAAACACAGAGAAAGCAGAAAGTGTAAACTTCAGTCCTGAAGATCTTCCTGTGGCAGTAAAAACACTGCTGTAGCGTCATGTAATACTCTTCAGTCCATCTTTAAAAGTCATTACGAGCTCGGTCTACATTACCCTGACTTTCAGCTGTTTTGGGGTTTGACAGTGACCTTTGTTCTATAACTTCACTGCAGAATCGAGTGGAATCTAATTCACAATGAAGAGAATACAAGAGACTTTACACTGAAGGAAAACTTCGTCTCTGTGATGCTGAAACGATACGACAGATTCAAGTAATTTGAACATTTTTAGCCAGGATCTTGTTTTATCACCCATGATGTTTCTGTCCTGGCAGAGATCTCGTGTCAGGGTCGATACTGATGTTCCCGGCTTGGCAAGGCCAGCAGATGAACAATCCCAGCTCTCGCTGATGTTTTGGCAGGCAACTTTCTTTTTTTTTCTTTTTTTTTTATGAATGGAAATTCAGACCAAGTGGAACAGTTTCCAAGTTTCCAGGAAGTCTTCCAGTTGGGTTTTGAGTAAATAGCTCTCTCTCTCTCTCTCTCTCTCTCTCTCTCTCTCTCTCTCTCTCTCTCTCTCTCTCTCTCTCTCTATGTCTATTTCTCATCTCAGCTGGAGGTTCAGTCTCCACCAGGGAACATTGTTGGTTATGTGCTCCAAGAGTGGCATCCTTTCCTTCCCAAGTTCACCATCCAGAATGAGAACAAGGAGCCTGTACTGAAGCTGCAGGGACCCTTCTGTGGCTGGAGCTGCCTTCCAGACGTCGACTTTGAGGTACCGTGTCTCTGCCCAGATCATTCATCATCACTCTGGCACCGCATGAAATGCTCCAAGCCTTAAGAGATTAATGAGTGCTGCAGATTGGGTGAAATGCACTTCAAATAAGAGAGCCCTGGGGTTCAGAACTGAAAGAGGTTAATGGAGGTTAAAACAAACTAACAAAAAAAAAAAAGTCACTGTTAAGGTTTATATCGTCGCTGTCAGGCGGAATCCTCGTATCTCCAAAACCGTTATTTTTCAGGAAATTAAAAAAACGCCGTACCTTATCTACAGTGCACAGGGTTTAGTCCGCGTTGCAGTGGATTGTCTTGCGCTAAATTCATGTCCTCAGACGAGCACCAGAACTAGCGGGGGTCAAGATTTTTTTTTCTTTGAGCCCAGTGTTTTGAAGACATTTACCTCAGAAGACGTGTTGATTCGTTGCGACTCTTCTTGAGGAGAAATATGCCGTGAAGCTCTCCCACGGAGTGAGGAAGAGGTGGACAGTTGAAGTGTCCAATCGAGTTATGAGATTTGCGCTCAAGCTATTTTCAAGACTTTAGATTGGTTAATAACTTGTAAAAAATAACAGACCCACGTGGGGACTGACCAATAGCAGCGATATGTGAAAAAATATGAAATTGACCAAATTTGGACATACGAGGTTTCCGCCCGACAGCGACGATATATGATGTGCTTTACTCACACGTTGGTCAGATAAACCATTCTCCACTAGGGGGAGCCAGTAGCACTCGTGCAGCTTTTATTTGTTTACTAAGTTGATTTTTCATTTGCATTTACAGCTTTTAGCAGATGCCCAAGGATTTACTTAATGGGGTTTTGTCTTTTGGAGGAGAATAAAACATCCTGAAGCTAGCATAAAATTTAAAGCTGCATCCTAAATGCCATACTACACACTAGGCTTCAGGTAGTCTAGCGTCTAGAGTACGAATGTTAAAAGTGTAGAATTGCCTCAGACGGAACACTAACGTCTTCACAATAGCAGGATATGCCGGATTTTTTAAAATGTTGAAAAATGAATCACACAACGTGGGCTAATTTCAAAAACGCTTGTAAGACGTCTTTTCCAACCGGAGTGTTCTCGGCCATCTTGAAAACGTTCTCACCCGGCGTCCAAGCCTGGTAGCCGTTCCCTTCTTCCTTGACTTTACACAGTGGAGTAGAATAGTGCACAGGTATGCAATTTCAGACACACCTTAAGATTAGCATTAAGCTAAAACCTCACAAGCCATGGGATTTCTTTTTTTTAATGATGACCAGCAGAAGGTACAACTCTGTGTCACTATGCTGGAGGATTGTCCAAGATTTAAGTCCCTTAAACCTAGAGGAAAAGAAAGCTCATATGGGAAATAATTCTGCTCAGGTGTTCATCATCAGCTGCTGAACGGCGTTCTTAAATAAAAGATAATAAAGAGAAATAAAAGACACTTCATACACTCTTGTCTAAAATTTGTAAAGTTTTCTTTTTTTTACCCAAAGAGCAGAAATGGACTTAACAGCACATGTGAAAGACCCAAGGTTTTAACCCAAGACCAAATATGAGAGACTAAATATAATTTATTCCATAAAAGACATTAATCTTTTCCAAATGGCAGGTGAGTCCCTGTTCTTCCCATCTGTCTTCACTTCACGGATGAAAGGTTCGAATTCCCTCTCAGCACTATTGATTGGAATTCCAGCTCTTTTCAGTGAGTCGAATCATTCGGCTCACTCTTTTGGCCCACGAACGACTCATTGGCCTTGTTTTGGTTGTTCTGTTTCTGTGATTCATTTCTGCTTATCCTGGGGTTGGTGTGGGACACAAACAAAGCGAAGTGTCTTACTGCACATAATAGAACAAAAAAAATAAATGCTGAGTCGATATGTTTGTGTTCTCCATGTGCGTTTGTGATGTCGTAAGACGAACATCTATTCCCTGTTGTTCAATAGAATCATCTGAGTCTGAAACCAGAGCAACTCAAAGTCGGGCTACGGCAAACATACCCTGTGGGAAACCCACTTAACACTACATATAATATATCTACAGAGGAAAACATAGTGTACCCGCTCACTTCGGTTGGAACTCAATCCTCACTTTTTGTTTTTATTGCAGACGACTCATACTTACATGCTACTTTGCACTATAGCAGGTGGGGAAAAAAACCCACCACAGTGCTAGATCTGATACTGTTGTTGATGTCATACAGTTCAAATCCTGATCACTCCATCTGTTACTGGGAGCCTGGGGGCTAAACAGGCTATAATCTCTGGATGGGAGGGGCATACTCTCTCTCCCATGTCAATCACAACAATAGCCAATCATGGTCAGATGTGGCTTTCCTCTGAGTATGTTATGCATCTCTGTTCATCTTCATCTGGTAGCCATTGTGTGATTAGAAAAAGCTGACTGCTGTGTCGAAGGTGAAAAATATATCTATATAAGAACGGTTACACATAATATCTATGTGCACATCATGTACACTTTGGTAACAGATACATTTTTTAGCCTGTCTTGGCTAATTTTAATAAATATTAATTTAAATGCATTGGCCCAATGGTTAGGGTTCTGGGTTACTGATCAGAAGGTCAGTGGTTCAAGCTCCAGCTTTGCTAAGCTACTGAATGCTGGGCCCTTGTTGTATAAGGCCCTTAACCCTCTCTGATTTCTGGACTGTATTTGTGACTAATAAAAGATCTTCTTCAGTATTTGTCATGTTTAGGGATTAGATAGTATTCTCAGCATCCTTATGCTTATTGGTTCCTGTTTACCTCAAATACACTGGAAGCTTCTCAGTGCTAAAGCATCTCCTTATGACTTACATGGTTTTAGAGAAACACTGATGTAAAAGAAAACAAACATAAAATCTCGATTTATTTTTTTCCAAAAGACTAAAAGTATTGGGTAAGAAGTTTAGCCAACGAGAGATGACCATGATCCTTAATGGTTAGTTAGTCAGTCATTGGGCAAGATCTCACTGATCATCAGTCTTGTTTGTTTTCTGCTAAATCCATCTAAGCATCAGGCTGGAATACGCTTCATATCATTAATCCACAGGAGGAGAATAATAATAATAATAATAATAATAATAATAATAATAATAATAACTAGATTTGTAAAGTTCGTCGCAACAAATTTTGATGTTGGCTTTGACGAGACAACTATTTGCAAAGGCCGGTGCTTTTTGGAGGCATGTGGACATAATGGTCAGTGTTACTTTTGGAGGCAAGTGGACAGAAAGATAGGGTGCCAAAACATTTGGAGGCAAGTGGAGACGAGCATGTGATGTCATCCGAATTCTCCTGAGGAAGTTCCCCTCATTGTTCTGAGTGTTTTGATATATGTCATGTCCATGTTGTAAAAAGTTTTTTGATTTTGCATATTTTGGGGGCGGGGCTGCGGCACAACCGGAAGGCCAGTCGGTACATCAATTTAAAACTTTGTTCAGAGTATCACCCTAAAGGAGCTGGCCGAGTTTGGTGTAGATAGTTCAAAAGCTTGCCAAGCTATAAACCTCCAAAGTTTATAATGGGAGTCTATGGGGGAAAAAAGGCCATTTTGAGACCCGGTACCGGAAGTACCGGTACTCGGATCGCTTAGAAAATAAGAACAACAAACTTCAGACCAGAGTCTACAACATATCCGAATTTGGTGCATGTGGCTCAAAAGCCCTAGGCTTTTGTGTTTTTAAAAATTTTAAAAATTAAATTTTATACATTTTTGTCTAAGCTTGAATAGGAAAACAGAATGTTGGCTTCTACAAAGCGACATAATAATACATTATATTTTTAAAGAATTAAATCTAACCCTATATATGTATTGACTGCATACAGACTAGTGAAGCAAGTTAAACATTTTTCATGAATAAATAATGTTTGTGTTTCGGTCCTCTGACAGATTTTGACCATGGATGAAGTGAGCATCGGGAGAATCAGTAAACAGTGGTCCGGCCTTCTCCGAGAAGTCTTTACAGACACGGATAACTTCGGGATCCAGTTCCCCATGGACCTCGACGTCCGAATGAAAGCGGTGATGATCGGACTCTGCTTCCTCATTGTGAGTACTCTCAGATCATCGGGCTCTCAGATCTCGCTACTGGGAATCTCGTACCATGAACAATTTCTGACTTTTTCTCCAGCACACTTTATTTACACTGTCCAAACTTAGTTAATGTTTCAGGAAATTGATCCATTTCTTTAAGCCTTTGTCCCAGTACACTGGTGCTCTGTTATGCCAGTGGAATGGAAATGGACTTATAGTATGTTTTTAATCAGTATAAACTGATTTCTGGCTGTGAGTCTGATCTAAAGTGAGTCAGGACTTCAGTGTGAGACGTGTTTTTTTTTCCCCTTTGTTGATAACCTTACACTGAATTTTAGCTGTTTTTGAATAAGCACTTGGGGCATCTATTCAATTCAATTCAAATATATTTGTATTTATTTACAGAGCATAAATATAGTACATAAATTTTAATATTATACAAAAGTCCAAAATTATTATTAGACTTTTATTTAAATGTGTTTGTATTTATACCTAATGAACAAGTCTGAGGTGACTGTGGTGAGGAAAAACTCCCTTAGATGGAAGAGGAAGAAACCTTGAGAGGAACCAGACACAAAAGTGAACCTCATCCTCATTTAGGTGACACTGGAGGGTGTGATTATAAACTGTTATAAACACCAGAGAGTGTTATTATGAATAATGTCCTTTCTACAGTCAGATACAGTCTGATAATTGTGTGTTGTTGAGGAGGTTGTTGTCCTCAAACACCACATGGAGTTGGTAACTTCTCTTAGAATGTTTGCGGTCTTCATTAAGCGGAATCCAACTGGAGCTGCTACAAGTTCTAGATGTTCCAGCTCTTCATCTCAAGTGAAAATCACTTCCATTTGCTGATTTGCTTTATTGCCAAAATTTGAGTGAGTAAAATTTACTCAGAAAGTAGAATAAATTAAGTAACGAAAGTGGCGACTTGAATGATAAAACCATTTTCTATAAATAACAGAGATGTTGTCAGTCTGTCCAGGACGTGTCGTGCGACGTCATCACAACAAGCATTCAGCCAAATCCGTCTTTTATTCACGTGTGTGGAACATGAATACAGTTCTCATAGGAGCACATTGCGTATGTGTGTCTGTAGCAGCAGGAGAAGAATCCTGTGGTTGTGTTCAAAAACAAATTAAAAAATCGCCAAGTTTCCAAGTGAAAAATCCAAGTTTATTACGGTGGCCAAGAAGTGCAAAACACATGAACAAATCCGAATACACAACAACAAGTCAGACATCCCGGAAAAGGGAGGTATTGTTTGTGAATGGAAACTTATCTAATGTTATCTTATCACAATCTTATGTGTAATGTGTAAAGTTCTCCGTTTAAATATAAGAAAATAACAGAATTAATCCACAGTAATCCACAGTATGTAATACACACACATTCCAACTTTTCCCTGCGGCAGACTGTTGTACTGCCTGTATACCTTGAGTGACAGGTGTCTTGTCCAATGATCGTTCCAATCACAAACTATACCAACCTCTTCCGGGTTGTCTGAATTGTCGTTGTGTTTTCGGATTTGTTAATTTGTTACGTGCAACAATTCAGACAACCAACAGAAAAGGTAGGTATAGTTTGTGATTGGAAACTTACCGATCATTGGACAAGACACCTGTCATTCAAGATATACAGGTGAATGACACGTGTCTCGTCCGACGATCGGTAAGTTTCCATTCACAAACGATCCCTACCTTTTCCGGGTTGTCTGACTTGTCGTTGTGTTTTCGGATTTGTTAATGTGTTTCGCACTTCTTGGCCACCGTAGTTTCCCCATGAAATACTGAATGAATAAGGAATAAATAATTAGTATTATTAATAACTATTAAGAATTTCTAATGATTCGGTTATTTTAATGCATTTAATTTTTATAAAAAAGTTTGTTTTTACTGTTTGAATATATCATTTTTTTTTCCTTTTTGTTCTCTTGCTCATTAATCAGCTCTGTTTGAATTGCTGTGGATTTTTGCTGGACACACAATCTTTATATTTCAGTTTTTGATTTATTTTCCTATTTCTCTTCTTCCTTTTACAGGACTTCATGTTTTTCGAGACGAACAACTAACCGCTGAGCGAGTGTGAGCAACCCGAACAAAGCAGAAAGAGGAGTAAAAGGGGGTCTGTTCCAAAAAGAGGACTGGGATGAATTAATCCTGTGTCAGCACGATTACCGAATCCAAATAAACCAAATTTTAAACCAAATAATCCTTCATACGTTCAGCCAGGATTACGAAAAACAAAAGGACAATTTCTCATCAGTAAAACAAAAGTTATTTTTTTTTTTTGCACCATATAAAAAGAAGGCTTAAAAAAAACAACCAAAAAACTAAATTAATTTTAAAAACAAAACTAAAATAAATACATAAATAAATAATTGAAACTCTATTTACTCACTCACTCACTCATCTTCTACCGCTAATCCGAACGCTTATACCTCGGGTCACGGGGAGCCTGTGCCTATCTCAGGCATCATCGGGCATCAAGGTAGGATACACCCTGGACGGAGTGCCAACCCATCGCAGGGCACACACACACACTCTCATTCTCTCATGCAATCACACACTACGGACAATTTTTCCGGAGATGCCAATCAACCTACCATGCATGTCTTTGGACCGGGGGAGGAAACCGGAGTACCCGGAGGAAACCCTCGAGGCACGGGGAGAATATGCAAACTCCACACACACAAGGCGGAGGCGGGAATCGAACCCCCAACCCGCCACCGTGCCCCCCCCGCCCTTTGAATTAGATTTTCAAAATGTAAAAGAAAAAAAAATAATTTATATTTTGAAAACTACTTGATTTGGTGAAATCATTAATATGATTTTCAACGTGAATATTCGCTGTGATGACGCCTGAGGCACAGGCTCCCCGTGACCCGAGGTAGTTCGGATAAGTGGTAGAAAATGAATGAATGAATGAATGAATGAAAGAATGAATAATTCAAAGGGCTTTAGTGAAAAGTCCCAACATTTTACAAGTGTTTAAATATGAAGGATTAAACACTGAAGTCACTTAAGCTAAGAGCCTAAAGATTCTATCAAATCCTTGTATCTGGAAGAAAAGAAAAAAAAAATCTGGATTTTCCTCATTCCCCCTTTCTGGAACAGACCCAGATCAATTCCTTATTAAATAAATAAAGCCTTTATATAACAAATTCATAGAAATGAGGTAGAATGAATTGTTTATTTAGCCATTATGTACTGAACTTTTCTTTTCCTCCCTCTTTTGCCCTGATCTCCTGCCCCACTTCTCAAGCAGAGCCGTATAAGCAGTTAATACCCATCCTAGCTGCTGTGCCATGAGGCTTTAAAGCTCATTTGATTCTCGCTCCTCCTCCTCCTCCTCCTCCTCCTCCTCCTCATCCTTCCTGCCTTCCTCAGACTGAAGTACATATAGATATTTAAATCCTGTAAGTGTTTATTGTAGTGTAGTGACTTTGATTTGTGTTCTTACTTTAACAGAAAAGTAAAATATTTCTCACCGATGATTTCTAGGGTTTCGCTCTAATAGCTGATACGACTGACCAAAACTATGTGACTCATTTTTTTTATTCTGTAATTATACCACGGCACTGATAAAGCCATTAATCCATCCAGGATAGGCACTAAGACTCTATTGTAAAGCTACTGTATTGATGTTTCTTTTATTTATTTGTGGGTTAATATTTAGCCATTTACATTTGTTTTAAAGTGTCACATCAAGCTCTTTTTATTTATTTATTTATTTTTGTTTTGTTTTGTTTTTTAACCTACTTCATAGTACTACCAAATGCGTGCAGTAGAGGGCAACAGCAGCCTGGCAAAACCTCTGCACCTCCTAACTTTACTCGTCAGTCTTTTCCTTTTTTTTTTTTTTTTTTTTTTTTTTTTTACTCAGGTAAATATGCATGAAACGTATGCTTGCACTTTACAAATGTGTGTGTGTGAGTCTGTGAAGCTGTAGTCCAGTCGACGCGCGTCGTGCTCGTTAATACAGAATGTAGTCTACGCACTGCCTTGTTCCACAGGTTTTTATTAAATAAATGATTTATTTTCAACTTTCAGAGGTCTCATGGGTTTTGTGTGGCGACGTTGCGGTATAAAGTGTTACCCCGAT
The DNA here is from genome assembly GCF_030014155.1 of Tachysurus vachellii. Lineage (NCBI taxonomy): Eukaryota > Metazoa > Chordata > Actinopteri > Siluriformes > Bagridae > Tachysurus > Tachysurus vachellii. Next base: position 4,958,660 of record NC_083464.1, on the reverse strand, counting down.
TGTCAGACATGTTCTACAAACATGGGTAAATATTTAATAAAACATGTTTTTAAATGATGGGAAGGAGGAAATAGAATCTTAAGCGCTAAAAAACAACTAGTTGATCCGAATGGAGTGATTCTGGGAAAATATGAACAGACATGGAAGCAGATTATCTGTGATTTAGTGATACGTACTGTATACATATTCACCCCAATGACATCATTGCTGCGTCTCTCATGTCGCTCGTTTACTGACTTTTGGTGGATTTCTTTCTCTAGGCAAAGTATCAGTAGTTATACTGCTATGATATTGGATTTAATCATTTGTACCGCTATGCTCAAGGTTTGGGATTTTTTAAATAAAAAAAAACTAATGCTTTAACAGAACTTTTGTCCTGGCTCTGTTTTGATATCTCCTTGGCCTTCATGATCATGTTTCTTTGGGTTCTCAAAGGAAATATGCATTCTTCCAAGAACATGTAAACCACTTGGCTTTCTGTCCAAGTCTATAGCGTCTCAGATCAGCCTGTGGGAATATTATTCCTAATGTTTCAATGACCTAAATAACAAGTTCTAATGACACTGAACACTTACGTTAATCGTGTTATGTGATTACTGTGATGGGTTCGGACCTTGTCCATGGTCACTCCCACCTTGTCATCCAAGGGGGCTCTGTGTAAGAGAGCCCGATATACTTCAGTTCGTATATATACACATTTGTATGTATAGAGCAGTCTATCTAAATGTGTGTGTGTTTGTGTGTGTGTGAGAGAGAGAGGGAGAGAGAGAGAGAGAGAGAGAGAGAGAGAGAGACTTTCTCTGAGTAGGTGTGGGAAATTTCCACTAGTAACATAAAGAAAAAATGTGGTATGTAAGAAAATATTCTCATGGAAAAACATTAATGCTAAAGTTTCAAATGATCTCAGATATTTCCTTTTATTATCAACCCCTAAATTAGAAACCAAAAAAAAAAAAGTTTAAACTTCATATATGAATTGTGAATATTTCCAAAGAAGAACATTAACATAACAATAACAGTTAGATAAAAAAGCTAGAGAAAAAAGTAAAGGGAATGCAAAAGGTAAGGAAGTCAGCCTTTCCTTTCGATTCCTTCCCTTCCCTTCTTTTCCCTTCTCTTCCCTTCCTTTCCCTTCCTTTCCCTTTCCTTTCCTTTCCTTTCCTTTCCTTTCCTTTCCTTTCCTTCCTTTCCTTCCTTTCCTTTCCCTTTCCATCCTTTCCTTTCCTTTCCTTTCCTTTCCTTTCCTTCCCTTCCCTTCCCTTCCCTTCCCTTCCCTTCCCTTCCCTTCCTTCCTTTCCTTCCTTTCCTTCCTTTCCTTCCTTTCCTTTCCTTTCCTTTCCTTTCCTTTCCTTTCCGTTCCTTTCCTTCCCTTCCCTTCCCTTCCCTTCCCTTCCCTTCCCTTCCCTTCCCTTCCCTTCCCTTCCTTTCCTTCCTTTCCTTCCTTTCCTTACTTTCCCTTCCCTTCCCTTCCTTTCCTTCCTTTCCCTTCCCTTCTCTTTCCTTCCTTTCCTTCCTTTCCCTTCCCTTCTCTTTCCTTCCTTTCCTTCCTTTCCCTTCCCTTCCTTTCCCTTCCCTTCCCTTCCCTTTTCTAATCTGCTATGTTTTGAGTCAGTAAAGAGCGAAGCTTGTTACCGAATTGCATCATCTCAATCAATCATCGCTTTTCTATCAATACAAAATTGGGTTTTGAAACAGAACCAAAAGAAAACCCCACCAAAACACCTCACCGATGGTGGTACAGATTTGTCAGCATTGCTGAAACCTCAGATCAGCTGTTCAGAAACCCAGATGTAGATTTAGATCATTAAAGTATGTGCTATTGGCGATAGTGCAGAAGAAAACCTCAAAGACATCATGAAACTCTGGAGAGTCCAAACTGATCCAGTCCTCTACTGGGTGATAGAAAAAATTGGAATTTAACCAATTTTAAGGGGTTAAGTTTAATCCCACTTATTTTTTTTATAATGTCTTACTGTAATTAATGTTTGGACTTAACAGCTACCATGTGACAAAGCTGACATCAATGAATCTCCTCATTTATAGTCCGGATGGTTGGAAAATAATATTTAATTGATGATTGATTAGACTAGTAAGACTGATCTGTGAATGTTGTTCCAGCTTCATAACATCGGCCTAATGCATTCCACAGAGGACGGAAAAATGGAAAACAGCAGATCAGTGATGTAATATAGGCTGATCCTAGTGAAGCTGGCAGAAATGTTTTAAACCCTACTGCATTGCTTTAGCAAGACTTACTGTCCACTGGCTAATGTCACCCATCACAGCTAGATTCGATTTGTGTGAAAAATATAGGCTTTTTTAAATGAATTATGAATCATGAACAAAGACGGTGTCACTTTCCCAAAACTGCAGCATCAGGTTTAGTGTTTAAACATATATTTATAATGAAGGTAAATTATTAAGGGGTGGCACGGTGGCTTAGTGGTTAGCACGTTCGCCTCACACCTCCAGGGTTGGGGGGTCGATTCCCGCCTCCGCCTTGTGTGTGTGGAGTTTGCATGTTCTCCCCGTGCCTCGGGGGTTTCCTCCGGGTACTCCGGTTTCCTCCCCCGGTCCAAAGACATGCATGGTAGGTTGATTGGCATCTCTGGAAAATTGCGTGAGTGAATGAGTGTGTGTGTGCCCTGCGATGGGTTGGCACTCCGTCCAGGGTGTATCCTGCCTTGATGCCCAATGACGCCTGAGATAGGCACAGGCTCCCCGTGACCCGAGGTAGTTCGGATAAGCGGTAGAAAATGAGTGAGAGTGAGAGAGTGAGAAATTAAATGAAGATATATTGTTTGCGATTTGAATATAATTCCAGTGCTTAGATCCACTTCAAATTTACACACATATCTTTACACACGTCTTTTTACTTTGCATTATTATGCAGTTCTAAAAAAAAAAAAAAAAAACAAAAGTACTCAGTTCCCCAGAGGTCCCAATACAAGTCTTGCCATTTTAAAATAAATTCAAGAGATTCATTATCTTCTGTGCAGATGAATTAATAACAAGCAATAATTAATAGTAATCCCTCTATCATGTACTATCAGAGAAGCAGCTCCATATCATGATGCTCCCACCACCATGCTTCACTGGGGATTCGGTGTGTTTTTGGAATCATACACACAACCCTTCTTTATCCAAATCTTAAAAAGTTGCATTATTTCCGAAGAGTTTTTCTGTTTGTTTGTTTGTTTTGTTTTCTTTTTTTTAATTTGAATTTCTATTTTTGATTTGTTTACATTTTGTGTTCAAGACTTCTGAGTGTCTTTAGAATATAGTAGTAGTAGTATTAGTAGTTTATTGTTCTCTGTGTAAGAGTTGTTCTTGCTGTTTTCCGGTTGTCCTGCACCTCTTTTCATGTCATTGCTGGCTTCTCTTTTCCTTAACATTAGTCTGAGATTATGTTGTGATCTCTTTAATGGTGCACCATTCCGGTGATGAGTTCCCATGAACGTCCCTCAACCTGCTTATTACAGAACTAGTTGTACTGAAAGTGATGTTTAAGATCTTTGCGATGACTGTGGCTTTTTCTGTTTAATAAGTCATTTAATAATGCTGTCTGTGAGACCTTTAGGGAAGCTCTTTCACCTTCACCTTGACTGATATTTTCTGTGTGAAATCTCTCCGACCAATAAAACTGTCTTTTCTTATTTCATTATTTCTTATGTAACCTACACTCACTATCCACTTTATTAGCTACACCTGTCCAACTGCTCTTTAACGCAAATTTCTAATCAGCCAATCACATGGCAGCAACTCAATGCATTTAGGCATATAGACATGGTCAAGACGACCTGCTGCAGTTCAAACTGAGCGTCAGAATGGGGAAGAAAGGTGATTTAAGTGACTTTGAACGTGGCATGGTTGTTGGTGCCAGACGGGCTGGTCTGAGTATTTCAGAAACTGCTGATCTACTGGGATTTTCACACACAACCATCTCTAGGGTTTACAGAGAATGGTCCGAAAAAGAGAAAATATCCAGTGAGGGCAGTTCTGTGGGCGCAAATGCCTTGTTGATGCCAGAGGTCAGAGGAGAATGGCCAGACTGGTTCGAGCTGATAGAAAGGCAACAGTAACTCAAATAACCACTCGTTACAACCGAGGTATGGAGAAGAGCATCTCTGAATGCACAACACGTCAAACCTTGAGGCAGATGGGCTACAGCAGCAGAAGACCACACCGGTACTAGTAAGGTGTACCTAATAAAGTGGCCGGTGAGTGTATATTGGGTTGTGAATGTTGGCATAATTGTTAGCATGTTTGCCTGGTCAGGTTTGGCGGTTTGATTCCTGCCTCTGCTCTGTGTGTGGTGTTTGCATCATCTCTGCTCATGGGGGTTACTACAGGTTCTCCAGTCTCCTCAACCAGTCCAAAGACATGCATTGTAGGCTCATTGGCATCTCTAAAGCGTCCAGAGAGTGTGTGTGAATTTTTTCCTGTGATAATTTGGCTCTTCATTCAGCATGTCTGCCTACTTTGTGTCCCTGTCTTGTGCCTGACTATACTATGTACTGTATATAATGCCTCAGACAGGAGAATCTTCTCTCATGTAATATAATGAATGGTGTTGAGAGGTTTTATGATGCCTGGGTTCTTTGTGATTATATGTTCGCTCAGTGTGTGCTTATTAAGCCAATTACAATTTCAAGATGGTAGACAGTATAATTGAACACAATGTCTCGTGAAGCCGATTCGTAACAACGATGAGGATTGTTAGATCTTCTTAGAATTGTCTCTTGGTCTGTTTTAGGACTCGTTTAGACTTGGAAGAATCTTAGCACTATTTCTGCAGGGAAAGCTTCTAATAAAGGCTGGATACTGAGTTCAGGAGCAAAGCTGTGGTTCTCGGGTAAAGATGGCAAGTGAGTTTGTAGCCACATGGGACAGGAACCGGAGAAATTAAATCTAACAAAATCCAGGCTTCGTGTGTCCAGACTGTAAGATGCGGGAGAAAGAATGAAGCAGTAAATTACAGAGATTCTCAGTTATAAATGTTGACAAAAGTGGAAGTGGTGCAGTAATGTTTGTTTAGGAGAGAATTAAAGTTTATGCATTCAGTGAACCTTGGTAGTCTTGGTACACACAACTCGGCTATAAAGCTTCCCACTTTTATTATAGGGTGAAAAGTGCTATTAAATGCTTGCTTAAACGCTCGGTTGCGTTAGAAAAACAAATCATCAAAAAATCAAACGCAATTTGGTATGATGCTATCACAATGAAGTAGAATTACACTGAAGTAGAATTTGTTTAAACAGATCGTTCGTTTGGTATATTTTTAAGTAGTACTTTCTATTTTGTTCTTCACTCTTTTATACCTGTGATGTAATGATTTATAATCATACTGTCTGGGTTTCCTTTTGAGTCTAGTTCCTCTCTTCATCATTCTTCATCTAATTCAGTGGTCTTCACTATTTTTTTTATGTGAGCCACACTGATAGGACAAAGTCAATAGGAGAGCCACTTTCACCACAAAGTATGCCAAGTTATTCAGTCTTAAATAGCTTATCTGCTTAAATACAATGTACAATATTGCAATACAATAATTCCTTAAAAATCATTCTTTATTATGCATTATTTATTACCTCTTTTGTCACTGTCACATTGCTTTGTTGCTGTTCATATTGTGCGTGGGATTGTTTGATAAGAAATCGATCCATTTTTTAGTCCGTGTGTACAGTGAACACAAGTTGTTAACTAGCATGAAACACAAACTAGCTTCTGGCAGGCCGCCAAAAACTGGCTATTGCGCAGAACGCAGTGAGTCAGTGACGAGTCAAATAATATATATAAATAGATATTATTATTTGTAATAGTGCACATTCGTTTTTCTATGCTTCCCTGATTGTTTTTAATGTTATTTAAATGAAAAATAAATTTTAACCACACGATCATATCATCGTATTATTTACTGCCATGCGAGCCGCATATTAAAGCTTGGCGAGCCGCAGGAGGCTCGCGAGCCGCGCAATGAGTAACACTGATCTATTTCTACATCTGGCTTTCTTTGTTACTTTGCGATACCTTTGCAACATGGAGGAAGTGGTACCATAGTGGTTAAGGCGTTGGACTACTGCTCATTGGGTTGTTGGTTTGAATCCCAGGTCCAGCAAGCTGCCAACACTGGGCCCCTGAGCAAGGCCCTTAATGCTCATTTGCTTAGTTATATAAAATTAGATACAAAATTTAAGTCGCTCCGGTAAAGCGTGACAGCCAAATGCTGTAAATGTAAATTATACCTATTAACACAAGCACTATACAAAATAAATTAAATACTTCTTGAATGACAATCACACCAACCAAATTCATCTCAGCATGCGTCTCAATCAGCTCCGAAGTTCAGAAGTCAGGGTGCTGATCAGGGGATGTGCACTTTTAAGGGCTCTTTCTCTATCTCTTACTGCCTAAAAAATCTTACAATGCACCACTAAGAATCAGGGAGCATCAATGCTCACTATGTTCCCTTACTGGAAACACTATACTCTTTGCCAACTTCATCTACGAACATGAATAGAATCTTAATGCTCTGACATGACTACTTACATTATAGAGTTTTAACTTTATTTAAAAAACTCTATAAGGATTTAAACTGTTTAATGCTTTTCCAAAAGGTCCAATAGATAGACTAAGATCCTGGTTGAACATGAAAGAAATGAGAGCTTCTTTCTTTTCTACAAAATTTTGAACACTTTCTATACTCTCAAAAAAGAATTTTGAACACTGCTTCAATTGTTAAACATCAGTTTTGATGAATTCCAAGAATTCCCATTATCCATGACATGGAGGATTCCAGCATGTGTCTGTACTGGTTTTCTTAGAACACCCACTCACATGGTGATAAATTTGTTCCATTTGCAAACCATCTCCCTGACTGTGAAGCAGTGAAGGCAAGAGTGGTTAAAGAACCTGTGCTAATAGTTTCCTCTTCTGGACTTTGACAAATTTCTTCAGAGATCTTTTGAACTGGCCATTTTTTTTGTTACTTCATATCTCCTTTCATTGTAGCAGGCAATCATATCAGTTTAAAGCCTACAGATGAGTTTATAGATGAGTTTGTTGACAAATACACTACTACAGTAGGAATCATGCCAGTATGTCATCTACTTTGACTTTGAGACATGCTAATTGAAGCTGTTATCACAGTACCATTTTGCATGCAAACCTTAAGATTCTGCCTTGGTGAAGCAGAACTTCCTACTCACTAATTGACACACAGACTGATCTTATAGTCAGAAGATTTGCCTTTAAATAGCATGATAGTTTGGCAAACAGGAAGAAAAACCATCTCTGATTTGACTGAGATGTGACCATAACCCTAATCGGATCATTCATTCATTCATTCATTCATTCATTCATTCATTCATCTTCTACCGCTTATCCGAACTACCTCAGGTCACGGGGGAGATCTCAGGCGTCATCGGGCATCAAGGCAGGATACACCCTGGACGGAGTGCCAACCCATCGCAGGGCACACACACACACTATCATTCACTCACACAATCACACACTACGGACAATGTTCCAGAGATGCCAGTCAAGCTACCATGCATGTCTTTGGACCGGGGGAGGAAACCGGAGTACCCGGAGGAAACCCGCGAGGCACAGGGAGAACATGCAAACTCCACACACACAAGGCGGAGGCGGGACTCGAACCCCGACCCTGGAGGTGTGAGGCGAACGTGCTAACCTCGAAGCCACCGTGCCCCCCCTAATCGGATCAATTCCCCGAATTTCATTTGCTGGTAACAGTTATAATTCCATGTCAATACCGCAAACATCCAACCACTCTTTCTTGAGATATTGCACTTCCTTTAATCTCGGACAGACACACACACAACCCAAAAACATAAATCCTGACTACTAAGAATACTTACTGAGGTATGTTTCACTAATGTCTTAACATTAACTGGCTATATTTAACCAAGTTAGCCTGAGTCCTTTCTAATCTCTGGTTAGACTAGCATTGATTCCAATAGATAATATAATTATCAAGACAGCAAGTAATAACTAAACTTGAGTAAGTAATAACTTAACTTGATTTCATCGATTACTTTTTACTTTTTTTGGCTCAGTACTTCCTCTATTATTATATTATTCTACAATTTTGATTCATTATCTGTTTACTTTAAATACTATATAGTTTCGTATCATTTATTTTTACAAAACTATATAGTATTTAAATATATCGTCGCTGTTGGGCGGAAACCTCGTATGTCCAAATTTGGTCAATTTCATATTTTTCCACATATCGATGCTATTGGTCAGTCCCCACGTGGGTCTGTTATTTTTACAAGTTATTAACCAATCTAAAGTCTTGAAAATAGCTTGAGTGCAAATCTCATAACTCCATTGGACACTTCAACTGTCCACCTCTTCCTCACTCTGCGGGAGAGCTTCACGGCATATTTCTCCTCAAGAAGAGTCGCAACGAATCAACACGTCTTCTGAGGTAAATGTCTTCAAAACACTGAACTCAAAGAATTAAAAATCTTGACCTCCGCTAGTTCTGGTGCTCGTCTGAGGACAGGAATTTAGCGCAAGACAATCCACTGCAACGCGGACTAAACCCTGTGCACTGCAGATAAGGCTTTTGGATGAAGGTTAATGCTTTTCCAAAAGGTCCAATAGATAGACTAAGATCCTGGTTGAACATGAAAGAAATGAGAGCTTCTTTCTTTTCTACAAAATTTTGAACACTTTCTATACTCTCAAAAAAGAATTTTGAACACTGCTTCAATTGTTAAACATCAGTTTTGATGAATTCCAAGAATTCCCATTATCCATGACATGGAGGATTCCAGCATGTGTCTGTACTGGTTTTCTTAGAACACCCACTCACATGGTGATAAATTTGTTCCATTTGCAAACCATCTCCCTGACTGTGAAGCAGTGAAGGCAAGAGTGGTTAAAGAACCTGTGCTAATAGTTTCCTCTTCTGGACTTTGACAAATTTCTTCAGAGATCTTTTGAACTGGCCATTTTTTTTGTTACTTCATATCTCCTTTCATTTTAGCAGGCAATCATATCAGTTTAAAGCCTACAGATGAGTTTATAGATGAGTTTGTTGACAAATACACTACTACAGTAGGAATCATGCCAGTATGTCATCTACTTTGACTTTGAGACATGCTAATTGAAGCTGTTATCACGGTACCATTTTGCATGCAAACCTTAAGATTCTGCCTTGGTGAAGCAGAACTTCCTACTCACTAATTGACACACAGACTGATCTTATAGTCAGAAGATTTGCCTTTAAATAGCATGATAGTTTGGCAAACAGGAAGAAAAACCATCTCTGATTTGACTGAGATGTGACCATAACCCTAATCGGATCATTCATTCATTCATTCATTCATTCATTCATTCATTCATCTTCTACCGCTTATCCGAACTACCTCAGGTCACGGGGGAGATCTCAGGCGTCATCGGGCATCAAGGCAGGATACACCCTGGACGGAGTGCCAACCCATCGCAGGGCACACACATACACTATCATTCACTCACACAATCACACACTACGGACAATGTTCCAGAGATGCCAGTCAACCTACCATGCATGTCTTTGGACCGGGGGAGGAAACCGGAGTACCCGGAGGAAACCCGCGAGGCACAGGGAGAACATGCAAACTCCACACACACAAGGCGGAGGCGGGAATCGAACCCCGACCCTGGAGGTGTGAGGCGAACGTGCTAACCTCGAAGCCACCGTGCCCCCCCTAATCGGATCAATTCCCCAAATTTCATTTGCTGGTAACAGTTATAATTCCATGTCAATACCGCAAACATCCAACCACTCTTTCTTGAGATATTGCACTTCCTTTAATCTCGGACAGACACACACACAACCCAAAAACATAAATCCTGACTACTAAGAATACTTACTGAGGTATGTTTCACTAATGTCTTAACATTAACTGGCTATATTTAACCAAGTTAGCCTGAGTCCTTTCTAATCTCTGGTTAGACTAGCATTGATTCCAATAGATAATATAATTATCAAGACAGCAAGTAATAACTAAACTTGAGTAAGTAATAACTTAACTTGATTTCATCGATTACTTTTAACTTTTTTTGGCTCAGTACTTCCTCTATTATTATATTATTCTACAATTTTGATTCATTATCTTTTAACTTTAAATACTATATAGTTTCGTATCATTTATTTTTACAAAACTATATAGTATTTAAATATATCGTCGCTGTTGGGCGGAAACCTCGTATGTCCAAATTTGGTCAATTTCATATTTTTCCACATATCGATGCTATTGGTCAGTCCCCACGTGGGTCTGTTATTTTTACAAGTTATTAACCAATCTAAAGTCTTGATAATAGCTTGAGTGCAAATCTCATAACTCCATTGGACACTTCAACTGTCCACCTCTTCCTCACTCTGCGGGAGAGCTTCATGGCATATTTCTCCTCAAGAAGAGTCGCAACGAATCAACACGTCTTCTGAGGTAAATGTCTTCAAAACACTGAACTCAAAGAATTAAAAATCTTGACCTCCGCTAGTTCTGGTGCTCGTCTGAGGACAGGAATTTAGCGCAAGACAATCCACTGCAACGCGGACTAAACCCTGTGCACTGCAGATAAGGTACGCCGTTTTTTTAATTTCCTGAAAAATAACGGTTTTGGAGATACGAGGATTCCGCCCGACAGTGACGATATAGTACTTTTTCCACTCGTGCCTCATGTTCAAATCAGGTTTCTTTCTTTTTTTCTTTCTTTCTGTACAAAATATACAAGGCATGTGCCGCAAGCAGCAGAATTTTTGTCACAGCCAGTAAAGACAAATGGTGTAGACTAAATCTTGTCACAGTTTTATTATTTTGTAGGAACAGTTTAATGCTAGTGTGTAGTTAATTGCAAATTTTATAGACCAGTTTAAAAGTCTTCCAGATGGTGGATCAGGCTTCTTAATGCTTGTCAGCAACTCAGCTAAACGCAGTCAACACTCAGCCTACATGAAGGCTTTTATTATCTTATTAACGTCTCTCCATCCCTTTCCCACTGTGCCACTTGCATGCCTTGACTGGGCCCAAAATCTTTGTCCTGGCAGCCACATGGTCAAATGAACTTCCCCTGACTATCTGAACATCAATAGTTGAAGTCCTAGAGCTTTTCCGATCATTAAAATATGCACTAATTCCAAGTTGCCTTCTACTATTTTTGCTTCGAGCTCATCATACTAACTCCTCTCTAACAGAGTTTCAGCTCTGGATCCTTTTTAAGTCAATGGGAATAGTTTCTGCCAAGCATTTTTTGGACTAGCTTAATCTTCATTTTTAAGAAATTATCCCAGACTATGTCAGTCTTCCCTGTTTCAGCTCCTGGGCAGTTCAAAATAACAACCCACACATGTTGCTGTCAAGTGGATCTTAATGACAAGAAAACAGCAGCATGTGTTTTCAATTATTCTAATGAGGAAGATTAAATTACAATAATTTGATTAACATAATGATATAATCAGTTATACAAGCACTCTAGGACGCGTGGAAGCATGCACGTCACTCTATTTGTTTATTTTATTTCTTTTTTTGGATAAGATGAACAGAATTATGAGGTCTGAGAAATTTTGGTCATTTTTGTATAATAGGCATTGACTTACCATATAATACAGTCTTTGCAATACTGGCCAAAATAACCAGAATGCTTTAGATTTAATTCATAATAATAAATAAAAAAAACATGCTATTGCCTTCTGTAGAAAAGCAGCCTGTGTCTGAATCCCAGTCCAGTACAAGATTCATTCAGTAGTCTAATGTTGAAATTAATACAACTTGATAGCAGTTCTGAGCAAGCAGACCCTCCATCGTTGTGGCTTTCCATTTACTCAACATCATTATCCGTCATTTTAATGTTAGTTATGGTTCTACACTGTAGCTCCAGTATGAACAGGAGTTTCATGACTAAAACAGTAATGTTTAAACAGTAATTATGAGGACGTGATGGTCCAGCGGTCAAGGCGCTGGGTTCCTAATGAGAAGGTCAGAGTTCAAGCCCACAAGCTGCTGAGACATCTACGTTGGGTCGTTGAGCAAGGCCCTTAACCTCACCTTCTCCAGGGGCACTGCACGATGGCTGACCCTGCGCTCTGACCCCAAGCTCATAATAGCCTGGGATATGTGAAAATCTGGGGGAAGTTGTGGCCTAATGGTTAAAGAGTTTGACTCCTAAACCTAAGGTTGTTGGTTCGAGTCTCGGGCCGGCAATACCATTACTGAGGTGCCCTTGAGCAAAGCACCGAACCCCCCCAACTGCTCCCCGGGAGCCACAGCATAAATGGCTGTCCACTGCTCCATGTGTGTTCATGGTGTGTGTGTGTTCACTGCTGTGTGTGTGCACTTTGAAAGGGTTAAATACTTGTTAAATACATGGGTCATCATACTTAGCTGTATGTCACGTCACGTAAATCTGGAACCTCTTCAGCCTGAACAGAACTAAGATATGGAGACAGATCGAATTTTAGACATTTTCAAATGTTTATTGAAGCTGTTATCACGGTGCACTTTTGCATAAATGCAAATTTTAAGATTCTGCCTTGTTACTATATTTAGAAATATGGCATTTGATACATGCCCTTTATCAGAGTGACTTACATTTACTTCATTCATGCAACTGAGCAGTTGAGGGCAGTTAAGTGTCTTGCTCAAGGACCCAGCCGTGGCAGCTTGGTAGGCCTGGGATTGAAACTCATCCTATAATTAACCACATATTTTTGAGATATTACACTAACAGGAAGTTCCTTTTGGCTGATTGACAGAAAGACAACTATCAGGTCATTGACATGAAAGAAGAATTCCATATCAATCCCACAAATATTCAACCACTCAACCAGAGAATGAGGAGGAGCTTCTCCCTGCAGGTCATTCAGGCCCTTAACCAGGAGAACACCAAGAGCCTGGACCCTTTCTGGACTTTTCAAGATTGCCTCAACACTGACTACAAATGACCATAGTCACACACATCACTCCACCATATTCAATACTATCTCTATTTCTAATTATATTTTCTGATATATATTTTGATAAATTTATTTCTTCTTTTTATTGTAGTTACTTTGTGCCTTATTTTAGTACTTTATGCCGTACTTTATTCCTTTATTTTATTTTTATTCTCTATTAATAGGCTATTTTTACATCAAGGACAGTCATAAAAAGCATTTCACCACTACTGTGCATGACTGTTTATGCGACAAATTAAATTTAAACTGAAATTTGTTCATAGAAAATGAAATGAACTGGATGCAAAAAATGGAGCATTATTGGGCTTGTAGCGACATTATCTCGCGAAGCAAGGTAAATATTTATAAGTAATTATAACGTGTTATAGTGACTCCTAAATATTTTAAGTTAAGTTGTAATTGATGGTAATGGAATTAACGTTACACTTATTTGGTCTGTTCGTCCGCCGAACAGACCGTATAATCTTTATTAATTCTATGAAGGAGGTATCTTCCCCGGCCGAGAAAGACGCACTCCCCTTTTACTTTATACCGTAATTTAAATTAAATTAACTTAATAGAGCATGTAGTTCAGACCAGGTGTTGCAGGTACCTTAAGTTTGTGAGCAATACTCAGAGACAATCACTTGTGGAACAAAAATATGGCGTTTAATGAATGAGACAAACACAACATGAAGCTAACTACACAAACAAACAAAAGAAGTAGAGAAAACAAAGATGAAAATAACATACACAAAAGAAATTAAAATTGGGGAAAGGGAGGAAGAGACTGGAAAAGAAGAAATTAGAGAAAGGAAGGAAAGGAATGGCAAGCTTAGACTTCAAAATTAATCACACCCTAACGGGGAAATCACTCACTCACTCATTTTCTACCGCTTATCTGAACTACCTCGGGTCACGGGGAGCCTGTGCCTATCTCAGGCGTCATCGGGCATCAAGGCAGGATACACCCTGGACGGAGTGCCAACCCATCTCAGGGCACACACACACACTCTCATTCACTCATGCAATCACACACTACGGACAATTTTCCAGAGATGCCAGTCAACCTACCATGCATGTCTTTGGACCGGGGGAGGAAACCAGAGTACCCGGAGGAATCCACCGAGGCACGGGGAGAACATGCAAACTCCACACACACAAGGCGGAGGCGGGAATCGAACCCACAACCCTGGAGGTGTGAGGCGAACGTGCTAACCACTAAGCCACCATGCTCCAATGGGGAAATCATCACCGGAAATTTAAATTCACCTTAAGATTCAATACAAGGTTCATACTTAAAATACGCATCTAAATTGGTTGGTAAAGGAAACGGTTACTTGCATTGGCTTGCCACACACAAGAGTCCGGATGCAACAGAAAAATCTCTGACGAGTCAGTTAGGGTGGGGTCAGATGTTCTTCCAAGTTCTCCTGAAGATCAGAGCAGTTGTCGTTCTTGGAAGTGAAGCTTGCCGGAAGTTCTTTGAAGGAAGATGGAGTCATCTCCAAGCTGTTCCGAAAGTCTGACCACGGATTGGTGGTGTTTGTGACATTTTAAAGGTCCCGAACTCCACCCATCTTTGGGGAGATGGCCAATACTATGGCCTGAAACTTAGGAGGGAAAAACTCCCTTTGTTTCATGTGTCTGTGGGCGTGGTTTGGGCTATAAGACTTTAGGGGACTTTAAAGTTTTATCCAAGGTGTATTAAGACGGTATGGCGCCTTTTGTGTTCAAATAAAATGCACCATTGTTTGAAAAATAAGTAACATAATTTTGTGGTCATTTGGATACTAAACATGAAGAGGAATGACGGTATAAAGGCAGCGGTACATTACATACACAGATCAGTAATCAATGTGTAACTGATGTTACTACGATATTGTGTTCTGATAAAGGAAAAGAAAACAAGAATGAAAACACAAAACAAAAATGCAAAAAAAACAGAAAAGTGAAAACAGATAATTTTGTATACATTCTGACATCAGACCTTAAAAGGACATACAGCATTAGAACAGGTATACATTAACATGCCAGGGTCGGTAATTAAAGTATAACTGATGTTAATACAGTGTTGTGTTCTGATACATAAATAAAATACACCCTTGTCAGGAAAGTAAGGAGTAAATAATTTTAAGTCTGTCAAGCCTTAACAGAAGAGACACATTACAACAGGGTTACAAGAATAAGACTCTTATGCCCCTTTTCCACCAAAAAGAACCGGGTGCTGGTTCAGAGCTAGTGCTGGTGCTGGTTCAAAGTTGGTTCCACTGGTGAACCGGTTTGTCTTTCCACCGGCTAGAGAGCATCACAGAGCCAAGTCTGATGTCACTGTATACGTGTCACGTGTCCCAGCAACGTTAGCACAGCAGCGGCAAACACAAACACATCAACAATGGCGGATGTTGCTTTACTGTTAATGCTCATGGCTTTGTGAACCTACATTAACACCCAAACGCGGCGAATCCAACGTGTACGTGCAGCTCCATGTAATCTGTATAAATGGAGGTTGTAATCGAGAAAGTACATAACGTTATTTTATCATTAACACAGAAAAAAGTTAGCCTTAGCATGTAGCTACTTACTATCATGTGTGCTGATAATGTATCATATTATATCGTAAAGTAAAAGTGTATTAAACATTAGTATACTTAAGGTACATTATCAAATGCGCTAACAGTAGCCCCGCCCACAACTCCTGACACAAGCGGTTCTTAAGTCTAGACCAGCAACGTTTTGGTGCTACTTAAAAAACACTTTTCCTGGTTTAGAGCCGGGGCTTTGGCTGTCGAAAAAGAAAGAACTGGTTCTAAATTAGGCTCCGAACTAGCACTCAAACTGCCTCGGTGGAAAAGGGGCATTAGAGTATCACTATAATTGGGGAGGAGATACCTACGAGTATAGGTTAATGTTGTGGGATGTGGAGCATCTTATTTACTTGTTTAATTAGTAAAAGCAATGTCCCATTGTGTGTGTGTGTGTGTGTGTGTGTGTGTGTGTGTGTTTTGGTTGAGGGTCCCTATGAGTTCAACCAGAGAAGCGACATGGGGTTATCTGGTTTTGTTGTAGGATCCAGACATTCTGGAGCCAGTTGTGTGTGTGTGTGTTATGGATTGAGGGTCCCTGTGAATTCACCCAGGGAGGCCAGGGGGTTATCTGGCTCTCAGGGTGGTGTATGTGTGTGTGGGTGTGACACTGTGGAACGCAGACTCTCAATAAAATTGTAAACTGGGTTGCTCATTGGCTGATTGAAGAGCAGATGTCGAAGGTTAAGAGGGATGCCTGGGACATGAACTCTAAATGACCTCACCCTGCATATATCAGTGCATATTTTAGTGCAAATTCTAGAAACCAGCGAGAAAAACTGAAAGGATTAACACAACTACTTGCTCCTCAGTGCATTTTGAACTTACTCTGAACTTTACACTTTGATAAGAAAATACTTTAGTCTATATCAGCGGTCTCCAATCTTATCCACAAAGGGCCGGTGTGGGTGTAGGTTTTTATACCAACCAAGCAGAAGCCACACCTGATTCCATTTGTTTAATCAGTCGTTCTTGGCTTTTAGTAGACTCTGGTGTGGTTGGTTCTGCTTGGTTGGAATGAAAACCTGCACCCACAGCGGCCCTTTCCGGATAAGATTGGAGACCCTTGGTCTATACAAATGAGGGCAGCATGAATCACACCTCCAGGTGCTGTTCTTGCCTGGAAATGAAGAACATTTGAGGAGCTCTTTTCCAAAATGCTATAAATCCATTTTAATAGTTTTTATGAAAATGACTTTTTTTTAACTAGACCCACACATTTTGTTTATATTCAATTTATCCTCTTAAAATGGTCTGTTGGCTCAGTCTGAACATGTTAAACATTCATTCATTCATTCATTCATCTTCTACCGCTTATCCGAACTACCTCGGGTCACGGGGAGCCTGTGCCTATCTCAGGCATCATCGGGCATCAAGGCAGGATACACCCTGGACGGAGTGCCAACCCATCGCAGGGCACATGTTAAACAGTGATTGTTAAATGAAACAACAATTTTGTTGAATATAAATTCAAAGTTTCTTTTTATTTTTTCCAAAACGCTATAAGTCCATCCTTTATTTTAAAATTTATTTATTTATTTATTTATTTATTTATTTTTATAAAAAGAGACATAAACCAACAAGAGAACATGCAACATATGACATCAGGGAAATAAATAACTTTATTAAGAATAGAAATAATCTCCTACACTCATTTTGAAGACTGCGCACAAACAAACATCTCTCGCCTCAGACCGCTGCCATGTTGGATTGCGTCGAACGCTCACCGAATTCTGACTGGTCGAGAGAGGACATATAGCGTTTTGGCAAAAAACAGGTTTGGCGCTTATCGCGGTTTGGAAAGGAACTGCATCTTGCAGTACATTTTAAATAAGGAAATATAGCGTTTTGGAATGAAACATTGATGGAGCAGTATATAGGTTCACAACACAGCAAAATGACATGACAAACTCGTTTTTTTTTTTTATTTTGGCGTTTATCGCGTTTTGGAAAAGAGCTCTTCATTTATTTCCAAACAGGGTAGTTAATGTTGTCCTTCATCTGCTGTTTGTTTAGGGTTTCCACAGTGGATCATCCAATCCACATGTTTGATTTCAGTACAGGTTTTATGCTGGATACGTTTCCTGATGCCACCCTCACGTTTTATCCAGACTTGGGACTGGGACTGAGAAGTAACTCCTCATTGGCTCGGTCGGTTCCTTGCCTCAGAATCGAACCCGTGCTGCAGTGGTGAGAGTGTGGGACCCGGCCGCTGGGCCATCAGGGAAAAACAGCATAGTTAACAATAACTACGTCACCACCACCCCAAACAAACAAACAAAAAAAAGGTGATATAAATACAAAGCATTATATCCGTGTTGGTGATTCTTTTTCCAAAGCCAAAGATTTCTCTCTGAAAGCCAAATAATTATGTCGCTTTGTAGAAGCCAACATTCTGTTTTCCTATTTAAGCTTAGACAAAAATATATAAAATTTAATGTGGCCTAGGGCTTTCGAGCCACATGCACCAAATTCGGATATGTTGTAGAACCTGGTCTGAAGTTTGTTGCTATTACTTTTCTAAGCGATCCGAGTACCGGTACTTCCGGTACCAGGTCTCAAATTGGCCTTTTTTCCCATAGATTCCCATTATAAACTTTGGAGGTTTATAACTCGGCAAACTTTCAAACTATCTACACCAAACTCGGCCAGCTCCTTTAGGGTGATACTCTGAACAAACTTTTAAATTGGTGTACCGACTGGTCTTCCAGTTGTGCCGCAGCCCCGCCCCCAATATATGCAAAATCAAAAAACTTTTTACAACATTGACATGTGACATATCAAAACACTCAGAACAATGAGGGGAACTTCCTCACGTGTATTCTGATGATGTCACATGATGTCACGTGAAAATAAAAAATTAGCACAACATGGGCATGTGATATATCAAAACACTCAGCCCGATGGAGGGGAACTTCCTCAGGAGTATTTGGATGACGTCACATGCTCGTCTCCACTTGCCTCCAAATGTTTTGGCACCCTAGCTTTCTGTCCTCTTGCCTCCAAAAGTAACACTGAACCTTATATCCACTCGCCTCCAAAAAGCACTGGCCTTTGCGAATACTTACCTCGTCAAAGCCAACATCAAAGTTTGTCGCGAGGAACTTTACAAATCTAGTTCATCTTGTTGTCTTTCTCCAAAATGTCTTGTTGTCTTTCTCCTACATCTTTTTTTTTTCAAAAGAAAGAAATGCCATATGTTCCCTATTCAGTGTAATTCTGTTTCTTTCCAAAACTAATAGTTTGAGCCAAGAGAATGTTAATTGTTACATCTGACTAAACTGCTGATAACCTGAAACAATCCCAAAGCTCTTTTTGCTTGTACAGCTGAGATTTGCTCTTACGTTTACTCTCAATCTGTTTAAACACGGAAGACAGAATGTGCTAAGCACTGTAACTGCTCCAAAATGCCAGAACAGCAAGTAAGAAGAAATTTGGCAGTGCAGTGTTTGCTTGGAGTCGAGTAAATGGTGCTTAGTGAACATATGGATTGCAGGAAGCGATGTTCACACAAACAGACTGCACATTTACCTGAATAAATGTCCTGTAAGTGTAGCTACTAGATAAATGGACCTATAAAGTTGTTTATTCTTGGTAGAGTCCTACAACAGACCTTTAGATTTACTAATCTGAGGAAAAGCAACAACTCCAAACTGATTACAAGTCAGATAACAAGTCAGATAAAGCTCCTCTGGAACTCATTACTGCTCTCCATCAGATAACTCAAATAGCTACCAGCACAGCATTTAGCTTAAGAAAGGACTAAAGCATGACAGGGCATTCTGGGAAAATAATTTACATTTACATTTGCAACATTTGGCAGATCATCATTATGAAAACCACAGAATTCCATTTCTTTGCTTCCTTCCTTCGTTCCTTCGTTCCTTCCTTCCTTCCTTCCTTCCTTCCTTCCTTCCTCCCACCTTTCTTTACTTTTATCCTTATAACCTTTTTCATAACATTTATTTTCCTTCCTTCTTTCCTTCCTCCCTTCCTTCCTTCCTGCCCCCCTTCTTCCCTTCCTCCCTCCCTTTCTCATTTCCCTCCTTTCTTCCTCCCTCCATCCCAACTAACCTTTCCTTCCTTCCTTCCTTCTTTCTTTCTTTCTTTCTTTCTTTCTTTCTTTCTTTCTTTCTTTCTTTCTTTCTTCCCTTTCTCCCTCCCTTTCTCATTTCCCTCCTTTTTTCCTCCCTCCCTCCCAACTAACCCTTCCTTCCTTCCTTCTTTCCTTCCTTCTTTCTTTCTTTCTTTCTTTCTTTCTTTCTTTCTTTCTTTCTTTCTTTCTTTCTTTCTTTCTTTCTTTCTTTCTTTCTTTCTTTCATTTCTCCCTCCCTTTCTCATTTCCCTCCTTTTTTCCTCCATCCTAACTGACCCTTCCTTCCTTCCTTCCTTCCTTCCTTCCTCCCTCCCATCTTTCTTTACTTATATCCTTTTAACTTTTTTCATAACGCTTATTTTCCTTCCTTGATTCCTTCCTTCCATACTTCCTCCATACCTCCTACTTCCTTCCTTCGGGTAGTGGAAGGTCTGTTGTCTCTACCAAGAATAAACAACTGGTCTGAATGTGGTCTGAATGTGGTGGTGGTGGTGATGGTGGTGTTATTGTTGTTGTTTTTTCCACATTACTATTTATTTATTAAATATGACATTTTATCTTTTTGGGGTTAGATTTAATTTTGCATCTATGAAACAAGTTCTTGTTCTCAGATCACACATCTGTCGCCACACATCTGTCGCCACGTCATGTGAATGTTTGTTATTCCTGCTTTCCAAAATTGCAGGATTTCTGATGTATATACTTTCCCCTGACTTATGGACTTTGCCTAAATTACACAGCCTGACTCGGTCACAGAGGCAGCAGTGTGAGTTGTGCAAGACGTGTAATCTACAAAAAAAAACTGCTTTTCAGGAAACTGCTTAATGGTGACTAAGTTTATTCCAGTAAATCTGAGAGAAAAGATTTCATCATGTTTGCTGATACAATGGATTCATCTGGATCCATGACAACTATTCTGTAAAAGTGACTCAATGCTTAAGAAAAGCTTCAGCAAACATCTGTGCAAACACACCCCAGGAGGCAGGGAGGTGAAGCCTATTGACATGCAGCATTTGCTCAATTTATAACACTCTTCCTGTATCTAGGAGTTAGGTGTGTGGTTCTGCAGAAGTTCTATACAGTTAATGTAAACATTTTGAGAGTGTGTGCTGTGATCGGAAAATACTCTACGACAGAGCGGTGTAACGAAGCTACATATTCTTGATGTCTTCACGGTGGCTTTTAAGATGATCAATGTTCTGGATGTTCTTTTATACTCATCTCCTGAATGATATGTCAAACTTTCAATATATGAGATTCCACACTTTGTGGAGATCATCAGCCCTCAGATGAAACCAATAAGATCCAGAGAAAAAGCTGATCTTAATTTGAGGTTAAACAGAATTGTTTCATTGATGAATGAAGTATTGATGTATTCGTCTAATCCTATTAATCTAATTCCTATTTTTTCTATCACAAAACCTGTAATTTTAGAAATAGGTTATTAGCTTTGGAACATCTATGTGACAAATCATTTCATGTTATTACTTATTATAGCTGTTAAAGCTGGCAAACAGTAACAGAAGTTTATAATATCAGAAATCCAGCTCGACAACTCTAAAGCATAAAAGCTTCGGACTTGAAGATATCACTGTGTCCGAAAATATAAGCGCTACCCAGTCATACTGTAACTTAGGAGCGTCTTAACTGCTCAATGTCTCAATTGTTAGCGCAGGTTTTATGTCTGTAGCTTCAACCAAAGTTATGGCAAGTTGCAAAAAAAGCTGATACTCAGTTTCACATCACAGCTTTTACATCCTCACTGAAAAGTTCATTCATTCATTCATTCATTCATTCATTCATTCACTAATCGATTTCTCTTTCTAACAACCCTTCAAATCCAGGATTTGATGATCCAGCATTTGACGCCTGCTGTAGCTATGTGTAAGTTTTACGCCTGCTGTTAAGGAAACTTTAGTTTATGACCTGTTAGTACAAGGGTCTTAAAGTTCCCTGAGAAATTTACAGCTGTTGTAAGGCCCCAGGGCATCTGAGGCAATGTTTGGGGATTAGTCTGTGTTCAGTTGAGCATCTGAAAAGCCTTTTTGTTGAGCAGGTCATAAACCAATGTTCTTCTCACCAGGGGTCATCAATTTGATCTTCACCAAGGCCTGACCTCCCTGACCCCATCCCAACCCCCTAGGTAACACTTCTCACTTTCCTACCCCTGACACTTATCCAGTCTCCCACTGTGCTGACAATGCTAATCACCATTATGATCGACTGCAGCACAAAGTACGAAACAACTGCAGATGTTTCTATATGTTATCAATGCATAATGAATAACAGCATGCCCAGGATGTTGAACACAATGACACGGTGTCTGGTTCTTATTCTGCCTTGGATTCACAGGAGCATTAAAACACATGACTATTGTCCCTCAGTCCTGGACTATGATCCTATACCACTGGTCTCTGTAATTCTCTTTTCTCCTAACAGACCAACCGCAGAGGTTCCAGCTGTGGTCACGGGTGGGTCAGGTCCAGCCCAGGCAAAGGAACCGAAAAAAGAAAGAGACAGGAGAGTCCTTGATCGATCCCAGCTTGTAATTAAAGCGGCACAATCAAAACTAAGGACTGAAAATGAAAAGGGACAATTCTATTTCTGGGCAACAGTTATGACAAAAGCTCCTTCAGGGTTTTGGTACCTTGGCATGTTGAAGGAATTACTCAGTAGTGTAATCGGGAAACCATTCAACCCTAAACCACTGTATATTTTAAATAGAAAAAGCCAGATGGACCATCTTGGATTGTCATCTGGGACAAAAAAAAAGTCCAAATTGACGTTTGAGCCCTAATTTATTCAGTGGAATAAATGAATTACAATCTGCTAACCGATGCTCACTCTTATTTTGATAGATTCAGTCTGTATTCAGTATTTATGACTAATATCTACATGAACGGTAGACAGGAATAGAAGAATATTTAGATCTTAGACGGTCCAGCTTGTGGAAATAGGTTATAATTTCTTTAATAATATCTTACAACTGGACGTGTATGGTGGATGCGCCAATGGTTTTAATGTCAGCGATATGGTGACATTTCCTGTAAGGAGACAGAGTACTTCAGAATGAGACGACCACAACTTGATTTAATTCTGTGGTTGTTAAGCACTTTGTGTTAATTATGCAACATAATATATTTATTACATGGTTATAAACAACATGGTAATACGATATTAACATTGCTTTATTTATTCTATTAGCACTACTCGACTGGTCCCACCAGGTTCTGTGTTATTGTCATGGTTTATTCATATACTCATTTTTATTTTAGCATATCCATTTCTTGACATGTGTTTGAGAAGCAGGAGATAGGAGTTGGGAAGTAAGCAGAAAACTAGTGGTTAAGGTGTTGGAATACTGATTGGAAGGTTGTTAGTTCAAATCCCATGTCCACCAAGCTGCCACTGCTGGGGCCTCTGAGCAGGGCCTTAAACCATCAATTGCTCAGTTGTATAAAATGAGATATAAAAAAAAATGTAAGGCACAACAGTGCATCCTGTTTTTTTCTTTTTATTATTATTATTATTATTATTATTATTATTATTATTATTATTATTATTATTATTTATTTTTTGCGTACTGTAAATAATGCTTTAATTTACCATTATTTAATAGAGATGGTGATTTTTATTTCTTGCTAAATCATTTTCCTTCTGTCTGTTTGACAGCTCTGTAGAATGCACAGATAAAATTTAATGATCTGGCTGTAAACTAGACTTTTATTTGTTTTATGGGAAGTTTCTCTGAAATTCCCTTTATGTAAAAAAAAAATGAAAACGAAGTAAGCCTTTGTTTTCTCCAGCTTTTTACCAGGTTGAAAAAGAAGATTAAAATAACATTTTAATACTATTTTTTTATATATATAATATTATATTGCAATATATAACAAACACTTTAATCTTTTATTAAGTCTCTGATCTCTGTACAGTAAAATATAAATGCCGGCTTATGTTAACCACCCACTGACCACCAGTGTGATTTGCACAAATTTGGCGCATGTACCCAAATAATTGTATACAGATGTTGAACATGAACATCAGGCTTGTGTCTTATTGTCTAAGCCAACAGTGAATCCAGATGCAGAAAGTCCCCCAGCTGCTGCTTTTCCCCCATGATCGAACCGAATGGATAAATAAATTCAGGCATGGGATGTCTAAAAGCACATTTTTAACATTGTGGTACTATTTTAAACTTGATTCTTAAACTTAACAGTCAGTAAACAGGAACAAGTGGACGTACAGTGTCTCACAAAACAACATGAATCTGAAACAGCCTGAAACTGAAATGGCTTCAAAGTCCAGAATGAGGAAAATATGTGATATCACCTGGTTGAGTATATCAGAAACTGCTGATCTGCTGTGATTTTCATGCACAATGGTCTATAGTGTTCACAAAAAGTTGGACGGTTAACCAAAAACGTCCAGTGAGAGGAAGTTCTGCAGGCAGAACAATGACGAGAGGTTCGAGGAGAATGACCAGGCTGATTCGAGCTGACGTGAAGATTATGGAACCTAAAACATCTACTTGCAGCTTTTGTGAGTAGAAAATCATCTCAGAAAGCACTGTATGTCAATTTTTTAGGTGGGTGAGCTTCAACAGCAGAAAACCACATCAGCTTCCTCTCCTGTCAGTCAAGAACAGGAATCTGAGGCTACAGTGGGCACCAAAATGGACTGTTTGAATGGATTTGCTTGTACTCGTGAATATTGATTTCTGCTGCATATAGTAGGGTCAGAATTTGGCATAAACGTCATGAATCCATTGAATCCATCTGTCATGTGTCAACAGTTCAGGCTGCTGGTGGTGTAATGGTGTGAGGAATGATTTCTTGGCCCTTATTTAATCCCATGAATACACCCAAATGTTTATTATCCCATCCTATCAGAGTATTGTACCTGACCACGCGCATCCCTTTAAGAACACAATTTGCCCGTCTTCTAACGACTACTTCCAGTATGTGCAAAGTCACAAAGAATAAGTCATCTCTAACTAGTTCCATGAACAAGACAATAAGTTCAGTGTACTCGGTTACAGTTGCCAACAGATCTGAAATCAATAGAGCACCTTTTGAGATGTTGTAGTTAACAGTTAGCTGATTCACAGCATGAACGTGTAAGCCATGGAACAAGACTATTATTTTAAAAAAAAAAAAAAAAAGGAAAATATATCTTCCAAAATTCATCGGACAGGGAAGGAGACGATTAGTCAGAGAATCAACCGAAAGGCCAAGCATAACTCTGACCAAGCTGGAGAAATCCACAGCTTGGATCGGTGAAGGAGAACCGGAGCCCCGGACACACCACAAAGCTGTGCTTTATGAAATAATGGAAAGGTTTGGAGTTTACCAGAAGCCATATTGAGGAATAGAAAATGTGGGGAAAAGATGTGGAAAGATGTTTTTGGGTTTCCAAAAACTACGTTTGCTGGAAACCCAACAATGATCATGATCTTGAGAAAACCAACCGTTCAATGAAGCATGGCGATGGTAGCATCACGTTAAGAGTTACTTTGCCACTGGTTTTTCTTGGATGGCCTCTTTTTAGGTGTCATGGTTGTTGTGCCATATTCTTTTTGTTTTAATAATGGATTTTTTATGGTGCTCTGTTTGATATTGTGGGGATATTTCTATAAACAACTGCTGATACTTTTCCAAAACTAGACTTAACTCATTCAGTAAATGAGGAAGCGAGGTATTTATATTGCAATCATGTGATAGTTTAATTGCTCACAGATGGAATCCATTCAACTAATTATTGTGACTTCTGATGGCAATTGGCAGCACTGGGAATAATTTAACAGCAACAGGCAGGAAAATGCATGCGATCACAAAGGCTATACTTTATTTTTATTTGTAAATAATATGTTAACTATAGGGGGGCACGGTGGCTTAGTGGTTAGCACGTTTGCCTCACACCTCCAGGGTTGGGGGTTCGATTCCCGCCTCCACCTTGTGTGTGTGGAGTTTGCATGTTCTCCCCGTGCCTCGGGGGTTTCCTCCGGGTACTCCGGTTTCCTCCCCCGGTTCAAAGACATGCATGGTAGGTTGACTGGCATCTCTGGAAAAATTGTCCGTAGTGTGTGATTGCGTGAGTGAATGAGAGTGTGTGTGTGCCCTGCGATGGGTTGGCACTCCATCCAGGGTGTATCCTGCCTTGATGCCCGATGACGCCTGAGATAGGCACAGGCTCCCTGTGACCCGAGGTAGTTCGGATAAGCGGTAGAAAATGAATGAATGAATGAATGTTAACTATATCGATGTCCCACATTTCAAGATTATGGGGTAATTAGTGGATTCATTCCTTTCATTCCTTGACACTTAAAAAGTTCAAGAAAGCCATGAGATTTGGTGTAATCCAAATATTACTAAATATTATGATGAGCAAGTGTAATGCTGTTGATTTTGAATAATCACTTATGTAAGTGAATAATGAAAATAATAATAAAAATATATGTACACAATCGCAACCCCAACTGTAACTTTAATGCTCTTTCTTCCACAAGACTTTATTTGTAGGTTTGTAGAAATTATCTGGCTCCTAAATCTTTTTATTTATTCTTTTTATTTGTTTATGTGGTTAAAAATTGCTTGTTCTTGATGCAGCTTTTTATTTTGCAGAAAACTACTTGAATTTGTGAAATTGCAAGCACATAATTCACAATTAATCCAATTGAAGACACATCTGTAATGACTTTCTATGACTTGATGAACTGTACTTGTGTTCGCCGCCCGTGAATTGAATTGGACTCTGCTGAATATACACTGTGGTAATGACACACGAAACGTCTTGGACCCTAAATCTTTGGGATATCTGTGGAAATTTTGAAAAATTAAATGCAAGTGGCTCTGAATATTATTAATATCCTAAGTGTCTGAAGGAGCGATACAGACGGTCTTTTCTCCCTGCTGCTATTAGACTGTACAATCAAAGCTGCTCCCAGTGAACTAGTCACATTAGTTTTATGTCTTTTGTGTTCATTTCTACAATTGCAAAATCTCAAATTCCTGGAGAGACTGCCTTAATAATACATGTAAACATACCATATAGTAATTTGGGAAAAAAGTATTGTGAGGTATGATTACTTCTAGGATAAACCTCCATCTGTTGTCAAGACTGTTGTTAGTTTAAAAGACACCATATAATATTGCTAATGAACTGTTCACTGAGTATATAGAGACTCGCAGTTTATCTGCTTACCACTTCAAATTTCCTTAGAAGTGCAGTTGAGCTTGACTCTAAATCTAATCATATGGAAAAGGCCTCCAGGGATTTCTGAAGACTTGGCTCAGCATTATTTCACAGATAAACAGATGGTTTAGGCATTAAACAAATCCATAACGAAGGAATCTGTAGACATCTATCATACTAGATACAACTACATAACCACTTGAACATTCAGATATGTGTGCTATAAATTTCAAAGCAGAAAATTGCAAAAATTTATGTTTTGTTTAGAAGAAATTTGTTAAATTGCTCCAAATTTCTGCAGTAAGCTGAAATTCAAGGGTCAAGATTCAAGAGTTTATTGTCATATTTACAGGAAGCATTCTGTTACACAGGACCTCTGAATTCATGTTAAACATATGGAAGACACAAAAACATACATTTGTAAGAAAAAGTATATATGTACACATTGGATGTTCATGTGTAACGGGCTGGCTCTGAAGTGATGAGGTTGACCATGATGTTATTCTCATTTATAATAGTGTGTAGGAAATTTGTAAAGCTTGGCATCTTGCAAAATCAAAAGGTAGTGGTGGAGGATGAGGCAGTGGATAAGAGTCATTCACAAGCCTGATGGCTTTTGGGTAAAGCCTGTCCATGTGTCTACCTGACAGTAGGAGTGTGAATAGACTGGGTTGGGGGAAGCTATAGAATGATGTGGCCTTCATGATGTGGCCTGGCCTGGTATAACATCATAAAAGTGTTGATAAAGCTGTTCTGAGCAGCTGTTCCATTGATGGTTTGTCCTGCTGAAAAGCCTTTTGTCCTGAGCTCTGCAGAATCTGCTGAAGATGCTCTCGATTGTACAACTGTAGACAACGTGCAGGGCCAGTGGCAACTCAGTGCTTAAGGTGTTGGACGACTGATCAGAAGGTTGTGAAACCCATGACCCATGAAAGAAAGGAATGAATGAATGAATGAATGAATGAATTAATGAATGAATGAATTAATGAATGAAGCAGAAAAATCAAACATTTTGGCCACAAGCATTATAAAAACCTCAGTAAAATCCTGGAGGGACTTTTTTAAACATGGTGTAACGTCTTTTACAAAAATCCACTGGTTTTGGCTTTTAAGGTTCTAGAAGTTAATACGTTTAAAACTTATTTCTGAAAACAAGCCTCCATGATTTGCACATCCATAACCACTTCTCACCTTTACAGCACTGATACAGAGATCATACATCTGTGTGAGTCCTAGTGTTGAATTTGTATATAAACTGTTGAATAAACATACAAATTAACACATGAATTCACTCTTACTGTGCAAACGAGACGCTCCAAACGGTCTGTTTATTCAGCTGGACCACCAATCACAAACAGTGGAAAGTGATAGGTTTAAATTTCACGCCTGCCAAATAGTGCTGTGCTTAAACGTGAACACTCTCAGTGTAGAGTGTGGGGATGTCTGGGCTGTCCAGATAGCACAGTCAGAAGGTCTATATGTTTGTTTCTTACAGTGAGGAAGATTTACTGAACTAAGACATAAAATATATGAGTAATATAATGGAAAAATAAGGGTTTAAAGTGTTTAAGCACCTCTTAATCAATCACAATTGAATATCAATCACATTTTTATAGTAATTACACACAGTAAATCATTTTTTTTAATGAATTTATAGTTCATTTTATGTTGTGGAATGTCCATGAAATTACTTCACTTACATCAAAGCAGGTATATATATATAACATTCTTTTCTGCAACAGACTTTCTATTTTTTATGAGCTTCAATGAGTCCAAATAAATAAATAAATAAATAAATAAATAAATAAATAAAAACAGTAAAACGTAGATGGCGATTCTTTATGAGTTTTTATTAGTTCTGATTATCAAACAGAACGAATTTCAGTAACATAAACCTACTTTATATGTAGTAATATATAAAGGAGCTGCTGTTATTGGAAATGAATCAACTCTTTTTGACCAATCAGGATCATGAATCATAAAACAGGGTAATGCTTTGAATCAGTGTGTTGGATTCTATATGTGGAAAGTTGGGCTATAGTTCTTAAGGTCTCTCTCTCTCTCTCTCTCTCTCTCTCTCTCTCTCTCTCTCTCTCTCACTCACTCACTCATTCGCTCTCTCTCTCTCATTTTTTGTGTTAGGGAGGAGGGGGATTGATGTGTAATGGGTCAAAGTGATCACTCCGCCTTTTGCGCACTCGAGCTACTCTTCATTCTCACTCCCTACTCCTCTGTAGGTGCACCTCGTCTTCAGCTCTGTGTATGCACTTGTGTGTTCGTAGTGTGTGTTCTCTGCTTCGGGATTGTGGCACTCCTGCGGGACTGAATGGACAGTGTGCGCACTGACCCGCACTGCTGAGCCAAACAAGAAAAAAAAGAAGAAAAAGCGCACAGGCTGACTGGTCGGACTTGCGCTTGTTCTCTCACCCTGTTCTCTGGCTTCTGGGCTTGTTCAAGCACTCTGTCCTCTTGTCCTGTATCTACAATCGGATCATGGAGCTCCCGCCGGGGATTTATGCACTCACCCTTGCGCTCTTGTTTGGTTACGCTCAATGCGCCCGCGAGCAAATACCGACAGGTAAGAAAGTCATGTTACTAACGATACTATTTTAAAACAGAATTTAATGCATGGTCCTGACTGTCCTGCAAGTTGCATGGAATTTTACTGGACGTGCCTTACAAGTTCATCTTCCTCCAAGCCACGACTTGTGTTACCACACAGTAAAAGTCGCACGTCCAATATGACCTGGGTGTGTTTCACTGTAACAACAAAAAAAAATAGCCAAGTCGTTATTTAAAATTAAATTTAAAAAGGTTAAAGATTTTGCAGCCTTTTTTTTTTTAACAACAATCCATCATATGCTGAAGTGTATGAGAGCAAAGTGTATATGCTCAGATGCGAAAATAAATAAATAAATTATATATATATATATATATATATATATATATATATATATATATATATATATATATATATATATATATATATATATATACGTGTACATATATACATATATATATATATATATATATATATATATATATATATATATATATATATATATATATACAAGTGCGCTTTATAAGCTGACAAACATTACTGTATAGCATTTCCTCTGATAGAGGTCAAGTCCCTTAAAACATTAAGATGGTTCAAAAAAAAAAAAAAAAGAAAAGAGGATGATCATTTTATTTTGAAATCCCCGATATATTCTCCTTTATTCACGACTAAATTTCTACCACTCTCTAAACACATTAATATTATGAAGTGAGAATTGTTTACTCTGAGTCTGCCCTGTACTACACGCTTGTCTTAAAAGGAGAAATCCAGACCAGAGTGAATGGATGTGATCCAAGTAGAACCTAGAGACTCAGCTGGAGCAAATCTGTGATATTTAGTGCATGAAATGTTAAAGGAGGCTTTAACCGTCTTACCTTGTGGAAAGCCGTCACTTTGGAAACATGTTTGTCTTTTTTTTTTTCACTTTCTCTGCTTAACTAAACACAGCTTGGGCGGACAGGAGAGACTTGTATTAAAGCCATAGCTGAACACCACAAAAGCGGTGCCTTATGTTGGCGCGAGAGTGCCTGATTGCTACAGTTGACATGAAGATGTACACCACGTGTGCATTGGGTCAACAGATACCACTGGGTGTAACTAATATGACTTAAGTGTTTGAGGTGCAACATTTGCCCAGCTACGTGCATTTTATACACTTGATATAGTGCATTTATAGCTTAAATTTCTAATAAATAAATAAATAAATAAATAAATAAATAAAATAAAAATAAAAGACAGAAAGTTATTTTAGGCAATTATTGCTAAAGAATAATATTCATTAAACGTTTTTATACATTTTTTTTTTCATCGTTGTCATACCGTGAAAAACAGTACAGCTTAAAAATATAAATAAACATGCTTAGAGAATAAGACTACATAATAATCAGAAGACTAAATCCTAATGATACCACAAGCATCCATGGAACCTATGGGGCAAAACTGTGAGTGTCTCTGGTTTGGATAGGCAAACTCCCATGAAACCCCACCCACTCCAATCAATCACAGTGACACTAGTCTGTGAGCTCATGTATAAGAAAAAGAGCAGATAGCCTGTATAAAGCAGTAAAAAAAAAAAAATGCAATTAGCATGAGTCATACTTCACACTCTCTTCTTGGTTGCTAAAAGTTGCTAGACCATGTACACAATGTGCAATGAAAGCATGAAGTTTTGGTGTTCTTTAAATTGAAGGAAATATTTTTTTTCTTCTTTTGTTTGTTAACATGTCTTACATGCATTATGGTTTTTGGAACCAATTTAAAATGCAGACTTTGTGATGTCATGCATCACTCAATAGATCAATAGCTACTATGTTGAGAGACCGATAATAATTATATCCAGCCATCGCTTAATATATGACATCATCATTTACATTTCCTACACATGCGCTGAAAAACTGAAGCACTGCCAAATGGCTCAGGATATGATCCTGACCTTATGACCATGGGAAAGCTGAATCTCCATCACCCTCTCTGTGTTCGCATACAGTTTTCATAGGATTTACAGACTGTTTGCAGCAGTAAACCGTATGCCTTCAAACCCCAGAGAAGAGCCAGAATATAACACTCTGGGCTCAGCACGCTGCGGCTGCTGGCATCTGAACCCTGCAATTGGCCTTCGGGGGGAATGGGGTGATGGGTTGCCACGTCCTTTATTGAACTCCTACTTGAGTAAATAGCTTTTAGTTCAGAGCGTGTCAGTGTTAGTGTTTGTTGGTTATGTAGAATTCTACAGAAACCATTACAGTTACAGAGTAATGATCTTGTAATAAGATATTTTTCACCATGGTTTTGAGCCAACGATCAGACGACAGATGATGGAGTAGGACCACGAGGCACTACTCTTGGCTCTGTGTTTAGTTTCTTACTTCTCATCTTTGCAGTCTGTCTATCCCATTCTGTACAGAGTGCTCAGATTTTCCAAAAACAATCCCTTATGAGTTTTCCTCTGGATGTCACTTTTAGACTATCCGTAAAGTGTATCAGTGGAGGCAGAAATAAATATCTAAATTATTATACAACACTATACTAACGCTTCCAAAGAACCTGGTAATAATGATATACTGTTTTGGAAATCGAATCCAAACCAATGCAACTTCTCTGTATAGAGTTAAAATTAATTAACAAGTAAATCTGAGCAGGCAGAAAAGAAAAAAAACACTTTATTACCGCTCTCAACATTACACTTTAAGTTGAGAGCTATTATTTTCAAGTTAATTGTAAAGAACTCTATTTCATAACACACAGCTCTTATTGCATTTATAAGCAATTGAACATAAATTGAACCTTTCCTTTTCTTTCTATTTGGCATACAAGAGAAAAGTTCGCACGTGAAAGAAAGTTAGCATTAACTGAAAGTTCCACTACCAGTCAAACGTACCGCCTTTAACCTTCAAATAACTGCCTGTTCCACCTTTTTTTGGTCTGACCACTGCTATAAAAAAATGAATCATTTTCAGCTGTCCACTGTATCACTATTGCAAGGAATCAAAAATAGTTCAATGTTAGAACGCTACAAAACAAGTGCATGTTCTGCTTGAATGCTAGTGAATATCAGTAGGTGAAGCTTTATGAATTGACTCCCAACAATGGCACAAATGAGGCAAGATATAAACTCTTGTACTGCTTGTTCCATTGGCTGGAGGTCTGTGATTTACGTTTGTTTGGGGCGTGTGGTAGTCTAGAGGTTAAGGTGTTGGGCTACCACCGGGAAGTTGTGAGTTCCATACCAGGTTCACCAAGCTGCCACTGTTGGGCCCCTGAGCAAGGCCCTTAACCCTCAATTGCTCAGTTGTATTAAAAAAAAGTAATGAAAAAGTAAAAAAAAGTAAGCAAAATTTGGAATTTTAAAGTTCTCGCATCCACTAAAGACAAACTCCCTCCTCATCACATCCTAATAAATCTAATCCATAAATCAAGACTAGGCTTGGATACTAGCTAGCATATTTCCGGTTGCATATTACACATCACTCAAGCTATGATGTTATTTTTTTCCACATTAGAACAAAATGCTTAGGCTATATAAACTTTCCTGAAAATAAATAAATAAATAAATAAGTGTGAAAGCATCCTTATACAGTGGATCAGGATTAGCTAATGATTTGCTAAAGTAAAACATGGAGCGTCTCGTTAGCAAAAGTACATTATCTTTATATGAATTTTTACAAAGTTTAAGATCCGAATCTTTTTGAAATTGTTAAAATCAATGAGTCGATTCAGTGCAATTAAAATAAAGGAGAAATTAACAGGAAGTATTTCCTCTGCATTGACTATGTAAGGAATATAACTTGTCCTGGTTTGCGTTACAGGAAGTGCTGGACTAATGAACCCTGACACAAAACGGACAAGTTCCTGTTATCACTTATGTTATAGCAGCTATAAGCAGACATTCCTTCACCAGTCCACCAGACAATCGGATGCAGCTTGTCATGTATTTAAATGTTAGGAAGCAATAAGACTATTTAATATGTGTTTCTGATCATTTATCTGTTCATAGATGTGACTAAAATATCTTTTGCAATTCAATTCAATTCAAGTTTATTTGTATAGCGCTTTTTACAATGGACATTGTCTCAAAGCAGCTTTACAGAACATAAACATAGAACAAAAGGTTAATATAAAGAATAATATAAAGATTAATAGAATGCAAAATTCAATATTAATATCAGATGGCTTTAGTTCACAATGTGTATGTATTTATCCCTAATGAACAAGTCTGAGGTGACTCAGGTGACTGTGGTGAGGAAAAACTCCCTTAGATGGTAAAGGAAGAAACCTTGAGAGGAACCAGACTCAAAGGGGAACCTCATCCTCATATGGGTGACACTGGAGGGTGTGATTATAAATATACAGTCAAACAAATATTGTATAGATGTAAAAGACCATATAGAGTTCACATCTCCTCTTTAGTATCGCAGAGTCTGACTGGAGCTGGTAGATCTCTAGATGCCTCAGGATTCTCAGAGTCCTCAGAGTCGGCCTCATCTCAGTGGAGGTCCAAAATCTTCATTGCATGGAAGATGATCGGAGCTGGTACAGTCTCTGGATGCCTCGGGATGGGTAGGAAGAGAGAAGCAATGCAGAGGGATTAACATATCTGCTGTTCATAAAATGTGCAAGTCTGATATAATAGTGCACAATATTCAACAATATCTTGTTGAATTCATTCATTTTATATTTGTACATCAGTTACAATCCGGTGGGGGCACGGTGGCTTAGTGGTTAGCATGTTCGCCTCACACCTCCAGGGTTGGGGGTTCGATTCCTGCCTCCGCCTTGTGTGTGTGGAGTTTGCATGTTCTCCCCGTGCCTCGGGGGTTTCCTCCGGGTACTCCGGTTTCCTCCCCCGGTCCAAAGACATGCATGGTAGGTTGATTGGCATCTCTGGAAAATTGTCCGTTGTGTGTGAGTGAATGAGAGAGTGTGTGTGTGTGCCCTGTGATGGGTTGGCACTCCGTCCAGGGTGTATCCTGCCCTGATGCCCGATGACGCCTGAGATAGGCACAGGCTCCCCGTGACCCGAGGTAGTTCGGATAAGCGGTAGAAAATGAGAGAGAGAGAGAGTTACAATCCGGTCATTAGAAACATGTTTAAAACTATGAAATCACTCAATGTTGAAAGACATATTTTTTTATGTAAACTTTATCTAATATTCTTTATAAATCTCACAAAAAAAAAATTCAAGAACATTGAATGCTGACTTGCTGCTATAGTCAGAGCTGCTGTTACAGAAAATGTACAGAACTTCACCAACATGACATATTTCAAGTTTTTTTAACCTAAACTGTTCCTGCACAGTGCTGAAGGACACGTCTGAGGTTTTGACAGCATGGTTAATTAGCAGTTTACCACAAAATACAGAGCTTGTTGTTACTGCCTTACTCTGCTTTTTTTCCTAATAAAAAATTCCCATAGCAACACCCAGTTTTGAGAAGGAAGTGATGGTAATTGTCAGCCATCTTCATTTTCTATGATCTTCTGTAATTATGATTATTTTCCATCCTGGGAAAAGTTAAATGGGGCTGTTTGGTGTGTTCCATCACTTTCAGAGGTCCTGAGAGATGGAGATTGGTCTGGCAGATGGAGATGGTGTCACCTATGAGTCATCACCGAGAAGCTGTTATTGTTAAGGCAGAGTTAGAGCAGCGTGATTGAAAGTGCATAACGTCAGCCGATACATGACACGGTTCCGGGGTTATGAGCAGAGACATGTGTGTTTTTTACCCACCATCAGCTCCAAGGGCCCACAGGAGAATAGAATTCTATTTTAGTCATGGACAGCTAAAAAGTCTGACCAAGGATCATTTCCTTTGGTTTATTGCACACCCAGGCATCAAATTAGGTTTTTTTTTGGGCCAGAGCGGAAACACATGGGCTGCCTACCTTGGTGCAGGAGGGTGTGTGTACGCGTGTGTGTGAGAGTTTCCAGACAAGCAGGTACAGTTTACTGCTCTCATGTACAAGAAGAACTTTCTTGTGGTTACATTAAAATTTTTCCAATTTGACACTTTTAGGCTGGCGTGTGTGAGTCAGAGTGTATGTGCATCTCTTTAATGGTTCTTTGAATAGTTAAAGGTTCTTACTTTCCAAATTTGGTTAAAGTCTGTACTTTTTGCAGTCTGTACTTTTTGCAAAACATTGGATCCTCATTGGATTCTCCATAGAACTCTTAAAGGTTCCCTTATGCCCCTTTTCCACCGAGGCAGTTTGAGTGCTGGTTCGGAGCCTAATTTAGAACCAGTTCTTTCTTTATCGACAGCCAAAGCACCGGCTCTGAACCAGGAAAAGTGGTTCTTAAGTAGCACCAAAACGTTGCTGGTCTAGACTTAAGAACCGCTTGTGTCAGGGGCTGTGGGCGGGGCTACTGTTAGCGCATTTGATAATGTACCTTAAGTATACTAATGTTTAATACACTTTTACTTTACCGCAATATGATACATTATCAGCACACATGATAGTAAGTAGCTACATGCTAAGGCTAAATTTTTACTGTGTTAATGATAAAATAACGTTATGTACTTTCTCCATTACAACCTCCGTTTATACAGATTACATGGAGCTGCACGTGCACGTTGGATTCGCCGCGTTTGGATGCTAATGTAGGTTCACAAAGCCATGAGCATTAACAGTAAAGCAACATCCGCCATTGTTGATGTGTTTGTGTTTGCCGCTGCTGCGCTAACGTTGCTGTGTAACGTGACACGTATACAGTGACGTCAGACTCGGCTCTGTGACGGCTCTCTAACCGGTGGAAAGGCAAACCGGTTCTTAGAAGGTTCGCCAGTGGAACCAACTTTGAACCAGCACCAGCGCTAGCTCTAAACCAGCACCCGGTTCTTTTTGGTGGAAAATGGGCATTAGAAACACAACCCAAAGAACCCTCAATTCTCCAGGGTCAGTGGTTCAGAGATTCCACTATTCCACATATTTTCTTAAGGGATCTTGAGGTTATTTGGGTTTGTTCAGAGGTTCTATTTGGAGCCTTATAATGAAAGTAGGTTGTTTGGAAGCTTTTTTGAAGGAAAACCTTATCTGTTCACACAGACCTTTCAAGGTTTCCTGCGGAGGGACAAACATAAGAACTCTTTAGGAGACTAGATAAATGTTTCATTTTGTCTCGTTACCTCAGAAGTTCAAGGTCCAGGGTGCAAAAAGTCCAGTCCGTGTCTATGCGATGTTCTACTTGTTCATCTAAAGATTAAAATGTTCCTCAAGGTTTTTTTGGAAAGTTCTGTGTCTTGGCTACTGAATTGAGTTCTACTCAGAACCATTTGCAACAGTGTGTACCGCACAGCTCTAGGGTGAAGTATTTGGTTTAATATTTGAAAGGTTCCCATATTTTTAAGATTCCCACTGTCAATCTTAGAGAAAATGTTTCTCGAAGGATCTAAGGAGATAAATGAGTTATTATGCAGAGTCTATGAAGAGTGTTGGTGTCAGTGTGTGTTGGAACGTTGTTGGAATAGTTAAGTGTTTTTTTGGCTCCGCCTAAGTGAATTTGGTTTGGATTATCACCCTGTCTTGTGCCCCCAGTCCCTTGGGAGAGAATCCAGGTTCTGTGTAGGACTGGTGCTAGGGAAAATAGATGGATTGATGGATGGATGTATTATTATTATTGTATTAGGTACTTTATGATATGTTAATATTTAACAATGTTTTAAATTAGAATTATTTTTAAAATGCACTTCTATGTATGTACTGTATGTAATGTCTTTTGTTTGGAAGATGGCATTACTGATGGCTGTGGTACAGATCAGAGTTGTAATAAGGTCGGATATGAGGGTAATAAATTAAAGTGGCAGAACACTGAGCATACTTTTCAGTAGACTGGAATGTGTCCCAGTGCTGTTTGCCACAAATAAGCATGACCTACTTTTTTTTTTCCAGGATGTAGCATGTTTCCACATTAATTATTTAGTTATTTAAAGACAATTTTGTTCCATGACACAATTAAGCTCCATATTCATTAAAGTATAAAAGAGTTTAGAAACTGACTGGAAAACAACCACAAAAAATTAAAGACAAGCTTAAATACAGACCCTAAAGGCTTTTTTTTAGCATTTGAATTTTCTGGGATTGGTTTTTCCCTTAATATGAAATGCCTCAGCTTCACAAGGCTTTCTTTAAATTGACATCTTATTCCATATACGGTGTAAATTCTCAGTAACTAATCACCATTTCCACAATTTCAAGATGATGAATCGATATGTAAATTATACTTCAAGATTTTTGTAAGATACAAAATGATTTTCCTGAAATGCATAGGGGAGGTGGTCGCTCAGTGGGTAAGGTGTTGGACTGCTGATTAGAAGGATGTGAGTACAAATTCCAGGGCCACCAAGCTACCTCTCCTGGGCCCCTAAGAATGGCCCTTAACCCTCAATTGCTTAGCTGTACAAATGAGTTGAATGTAATGTTCTCTGGATAAGGGCCTCTGCCAACGTAATCCATACAAATTCTATAAACAATTTATGAATAAATATATTCACGTATAGCCTTATTGGGGGCACGGTGACTTAGTGGTTAGCACGTTCGCCTCACACCTCCAGGGTTGGGGGTTCGAATTCCTGCCTCCACCTTGTGTGTGTGGAGTTTGCATGTTCTCCCCGTGCCTCGGGGGTTTCCTCCGGGTACTCCGGTTTCCTCCCCCAGTCCAAAGACATGCATGGTAGGTTGATTGGCATCCCTGGAAAATTGTCCGTAGTGTGTGATTGTGTGAGTGCCCTGCGATGGGTTGGCACTCTGTCCAGGGTGTATCCTGCCTTGATGCCCACTGACACCTGAGATAGGCACAGGCTCTCCGTGACCCGAGGTAGTTCGGATAAGCGGTATAAAATGAATGAATGAGTACAAAGTACAAACACTCAATAGCCAGAGAACCAGAGTTGGACCCTTGAACAAATTCTGCTATGATTTAGTATTACCACAGAAACTGAAGATAGGCTTCAAATCAAACAGTTTATAGACAAATCACCAAAGTTAGCCTTTTTATACAATGGCATAGACGCATGGAGCATGAAATAACTGTGTGGATTGCAGTCACTTAACATCGATAATATAGAGAAGTAAAAATACAGTGCTTGTAAACTAATCCCAGGTGAGAAGTTGCATGTGATCGGTGATCAACAGCTACAGTTGTAAACATGATTGTGATTTCTTTTGTCGGTTTCATTTTTTGTGCCTAAAGAAATAGATACATACATAAATAGATAATGTTTCACACAACATTACACTTTCAGTTTGTCACCACAGAGGAATATTTTACAACAGATGCTTGTCTTTTCAGAAAAGTGTCCAAATTGATCCTGATTAGAAAGCTTCTCTGAGAAAACAGGTTTCATTAAAGAATATCGTCTGGATAATCGAGAGCTCTTTACTTTGTACTCGGTGCTAAGATTTAATCGTTGAGAATCATTGACCATTCAAAGAACCTTTAAAAATGCATGGGCAAATCCTGACTAATCTCTACAATCAACCCTGCTCCACGTGTCTTTGTGCAGTTTGTCTTGTACCACAGAGATGTAATTGTCTCCAGCTGTGTTGGTTTTGGAAGAGAAAGTCTGTCAAACTCAAAGTCGTCTGCAATTCAGAGACCGAAACGGTTTATACTGCATTGCTGGGGAATTCTCAGCTCTGATTAGTAAAACATTTGTTGATTAATTTTCTAGAATAGCATCTCTGACAGCATCTCTGTAACATCTCTTTAACTTAAGAAAATTCTAACAAAGAATCTTATCTTAAGAGTGATTCAGGACCAATCACAGAGCAGCTCTGAGCAAGAAAAAGAATCCAACTTTTATCTTTTTGTTTTGAAGACTGTGATTGGTTGTCTAATAAAAAACAAACAAAAAAAAAAATCTGGTCTATTATAAGCCTTTAATTTGTCTCTATGTTAAGATATTTAAGTCTATACTGTGTAGGGATTACATTTGTGACCGATCATGTTAGTGATTCGCTAACATCTGTATGTTATAAATGTAATGTAACTGTAAATGTAAACATCTCCGACGAAGAGCAGAAATGTCATAGAGACAAATATCATTTCTGTCATATATATATATGATACGTCACAAAAATAAAATGGGGGAAGTCGTGGCCTAATTTTTAGAGAGTCTGAGTCCTAACCCTAAGGTTGTGGTTTCGAGTCTCGGGCCGGCAATACCACGACTGAGGTGCCATTGAGCAAGGCACCGAACCCCCCCAACTGCT
This sequence comes from Tachysurus vachellii, assembly GCF_030014155.1. NCBI lineage: Eukaryota > Metazoa > Chordata > Actinopteri > Siluriformes > Bagridae > Tachysurus > Tachysurus vachellii. The sequence goes on along the minus strand of NC_083464.1, from coordinate 4,919,076 downwards.
CCCCGGGCGCCGCAGCATAAATGGCTGCCCATTGCTTCGGGTGTGTGTTCACAGTGTGTGTGTGTGTGTGTTCACTGCTGTGAGTGTGCACTTTGGATGGGTTAAACGCAGAGAACGAATTCTGAGTATGGGTCACCGTACTTAGCCGTAGGTCACGTCAAGTCACTAATCCCTACACAATGTAGTCTGTATCATCTTATTAACTCACTATCATTATTAAATATTATATACAACACATTTCTTCTCCCTCTTCACTTTTCGGACATTTTCTCTTCTGATAAAGAAACTCTTCATCCTCTTAAAAGTCCTCCTCACTTCTCCTAACACTTTTTGACTTTATGGGGTCTTTTAAGGATTAAGATGCTTTATGAATAACTTTTATCTTTACTAGGATCTTTAACATTAAGGGGAAACTCTCTCATCTCTAAGCGATTTTCAGAATTTTGTCCCTAGGAGAAACACTTTACACTGAGAAATTTCACAAATATTGGCCCTGATTTTTCCTAAAGAGAATCTATAGTTACAACATACTGTATACAGGAACGTCTGTGATGTGTGCACCATGTAAACAGGTTTAAAAAAAAAAGCACTGCATTTAGATGACACTTTTGGTAGGAGGTGTTTGTGGAAGGAGTCAGAGGAAATTCTGTAAGATCTGTAAGACTAGAAAGTCTTCAGGAATCAGAAGGACTCTGAGTAACATGACAAGCTGGACAAGCTTTGTGTGTGTGTGTGTGTGTGTGTGTGTGTGTGTGTGTGTGTGTGTGTGTGTGTGTGTGTGTGCGTGTGTGAAATCAGGAATTCAGTACCGGCTGTTGGTGACCGTCAAATGTACTGACATACAGTAAATTACATTTAACAGACAATTCTATACACCAAAATGAAATAAAGACCACAATTTACAATGAGTGTAACATCTGGGGGGCACGGTGGCTTAGTGGTTAGCACGTTTGGGGGTTCGATTCCCGCCTCCGCCTTGTGTGTGTGGAGTTTGCATGTTCTCCCCGTGCCTCGGGGGGTTTCCTCCGGGTACTCCGGTTTCCTCCCCCGGTCCAAAGACGTGCATGGTAGGTTGATTGGCATCTCTGGAAAAATTGTCCGTAGTATGTGATTGCATGAGTGAATGAGAGTGTGTGTTTGTGCCCTGCGATGGGTTGGCACTCCGTCCAGGGTGTATCCTGCCTTGATGCCTGATGACGACTGAGATAGGCACAGGCTCCCCGTGACCCGAGGTAGTTCAGATAAGCGGTAGAAAATGAGTGAGTGAGAGAGAGAGTGAGTGAGAGTGAGTGTAACATCATATATGATGACTGTTACAATACACAACATACAGAAAGGAAAAAATAAAATCAAATATGTTGTAAAAATGCATCACTCGACTCCATCATTGATTACTTTCTTATAACAACAGACCTTGAAGTGTTTCATACATTTCACACCACACAATGCCACCCAGGTGAGAGACTGTGTGTGTGTGTTTATGCTCAGATCTTTGCACCTCCTGTTCCTGAGGCCCTAATCCTTCACTTGCTCAGCTGTATAAATGAGATAAATGTACATCACTCTGGATGAGGCTGTCTGTCAAATGCTGTAAATGTAAACACAGGATTCTTTTTTTTAACCTCCTCCCGGTGAAGACACATACTGTATGTAATGACTTTCTATAAATGTTGCTGAGTTTGCTTGATGTCAGTAATCTTGATAAAGGAAGAAAAGCATGACTTTGTTAAGGTTCGGGTAGGTTAAGTCTGTCGTATTGTTTTATTCATGAAAGAATAGGTTCTCTTTAAAGCTAGGAAGACAGACCAAGTGATTAATGTGAGTCATGAGCGAATGTATATCCAGGGCACTGAAATGAATCTTCAGGACATGGCAGCAGCTGCATCTCCCCCCTCCCTCCCCCCACAAAAAAGATGGTTTAATGCCATCGTTTAAGTGTAAAGTTAAAAAAGCGCTTCTCTGTGATTGTACTGTGACTGAAGGATGAGTCATAATTTTGGGACAGAAAATATTTCCCTCATTATTTTAGGAAAAGTTAAAGGATGTTGCCTGCTGTGTACATTAACACTAAACAAACAGGGGAGAAGTCTTTTTTTTTCATCTGACTTTCTGCGTTTCTCATTTAAACCCCGATTAAAGTCACATTTGAATCCTGCCACAATGAGGTAACGTCGCATGTTTAGCCTCAGGCTAAGCATTACCTTTGTGATCCGGTCGCGAAGACGGAAGCGTCTGAAATGTTTTCTGTTACAGTGAACACAGATGTTTGGCAGTAATATTTTCTCCAGATGTTCCTCACCACCCCCACTCTACTTTTCAAGATTAAAACGAGAACGCGTGTAAAGGCCGTCTGAGTGCGTTCGGTGAAGTGGCCTTGTCTATTTGTGATGCTAAAGAATCGTAACGTAGATGGAACAGAGATCCAAAACTCTCTGAGACAATGATTCAAACTATTAATACTAACTGAATGCACTGAATTACGTTTCACTCTATCTCATTAAATATCTTGAAATATTTCTCTTCATTTCATTAGGTCAGTGTTACTGAGATTTTATTTTAAAAAAGAACATTTTATTAGGTTTGATATATTAATTGTGTTGTATTTACTAATGGATAAATTTGGTTAAATAATTTGGACTCAAGCATGGAAATAAATTCAATTCAATTTTATTGGTGCAGTGCAGGGGGCATGGTGGCTTAGTGGTTAGCACGTTCGCCTCACACCTCCAGGGTTGGGGGTTCGATTCCCACCTCCACCTTGTGTGTGTGGAGTTTGCATGTTCTCCCCGTGCCTCGGGGGTTTCCTCCGGGTACTCCGGTTTCCTCCCCCGGTCCAAAGACATGCATGGTAGGTTGATTGGCATCTCTGGAAAATTGTCCGTAGTGTGTGATTGCATGTGTGAATGAGAGTTTGTGTGTGCCCTGTGATGGGTTGGCACTCCGTCCAGGGTGTATCCTGCCTTGATGCCCAATGACGCCTGAGATAGGCACAGGCTCCCCGTGACCCGAGGAAGTTCGGATAAGCGGTAGAAAATGAGTGAGTGAGTTAGAGAATGGTGCAGTGCATTTTAACAGCAGACTGTCCTCAGATTTACAGGAACCTAGATGTAGATTTAAATCCCAAACAAACAAGCCAGAGGTTGGAGTGGTGAGTAAAAACTCTCAAAAAGAATCCTTCATAGGATCCAGAGTCACTCTTCCCCTTCTGGGTGACACTGGATTGTAATGGGAATGTAATTCTTTTTGGCACCCCATGTGGTACTCATTATGTTGCTTTTCCAGTGACGATGGATCTTAATGGCCTCCACCAGCTTGGCATAGCAGCGCTGTCTTCAGGGTTGGTTAGCACAAAACAGTGTACAGCAGTATTTCATGCATTTTCTACACCGGTATGTCGAAAAATGCCAGTTTTTTGTCTCCTGTGTTCGGTCAATGTCTAGATATTTTGCCACATCTAACCTTTATCTATGAATAGTTATTGTGGATGAATAATTGGCGTCCTTGCCGAACATGTTGACTTTCCAGACTTTTAGCATCTATTTTCTCAATCCCCATTTTTATTTTTTTTTTTACATGTGGGTACAGTGATTTAGTATGACTTGCACATTGGTTGGGGGTTTGATACCTACCTCCGCCCTGTGTATGTGTGTAGTTTGCATGTTCTTCCTGTGCTTCCTGTGGGATGTGGTAGCTCAGTGGTTTTAACCTGGGAAGAACCTGGGATTCGAACCAATGACTGATCGGAAGGTCATTGGTTACATTTCGAATCCCAATTCCACAAAGTTGCCACTGCAGGGCCCCTGAGCAAGGCCCTTAACCCACAATTTCTCATGTGTATAAACTGAACTAAGACAATGTAAGTCACTCTGGATAAGAGTGTCTGCTAAATGCTGTAAATGTAATTGTAAATGCTTCAGAGGTTTCCTCTGAGTACTTTGGTCCCACACCAGTCCAAAGGCATCTCTAAATTGCCTGTATTGTGCGAGTGTGTGAGTGTAATTGTGCCCTGTGATGGCTTGGGATCCTGCCTATTTGTCCTCTGCGATAGACACTGGGTTCCTTGCAACTCTGTGTAGGATAAATGCTACAGAAAATGGATGAATAAATGAATGGATTGATGGAATTCCCTTTACATGTAACTCTCCTGATTATCTGTTGTCTTCAGTCGACCCAAAATGCAGATTCTTAAAGCTGTTAACCTGCATAAGAACATGAGACAGCAACTCTCTCTCATTCTGGCTATCTCAGACTCGTTCTCAAGAGCTATTCGGAAAGGTTCATACTGTAGGTGCATTTTCACGTCAGAGATGATCAAATAGCCCTTAACCCTTTTAATACTCCTCTTTAAATATAAGCGCTTTATTGTGGTCAGGCTCATGCTGGAATACACCACTGATGGGAGTTGTTTTTTAGTTGCATTTGTTTTTTACTGTTTTTTATTGCTTTATTGTTATCATTTTTTTTCCTTTCATTTTTTGATTTCTATTTGATTTGATTTTATTATGGTGCACTTTTGGAAACGCTCCTCTTTTAAAGGTGTTATACAAATAAAAATGCTTTGATGTTGGATCACAATTTAGACTTTCATTGATTCATTCATTTTCTACCGCTTATCCGAACTACCTCGGGTCACGGGGAGCCTGTGCCTATCTCAGGCGTCATCGGGCATCAAGGCAGGATACACCCTGGACGGAGTGCCAACCCATCGCAGGGCACACACACACACACTCTCATTCACTCACGCACTCACACACTACGGACAATTTTCCAGAGATGCCAATCAACCTACCATGCATGTCTTTGGACCGGGAGAGGAAACCGGAGTACCCGGAGGAAACCCCCAAGGCACGGGGAGAACATGCAAACTCCACACACACAAGGCGGAGGCGGGAATCGAACCCCCAACCCTGGAGGTGTGAGGCAAACGTGCTAACCACTAAGCCACCGTGCCCCCAATTTAGACTTTATTTATGTAAAAAAATCTTCCAATGCTTTTATCTAGAACATTTTCCACATTGTAACAGCACCTCATGGACTACACTGCTTGCTTCTCTAAAACCCCTGTTCTGAACGGAAATATCCAGTTACTCGTGTTTTTGATTTAGTCTACTATACTTTTCTACTCATTTCTAAAAAGCACAGCATATTAAAGATGTTCTCTCACAGTGGTTTCCTGTCCAAGCCCTGATTTCTTCCCCCAGTGCTCTCTTGAGGCACAAGTTCTCTTTGCCTTATGTAAGTAGATCAAAGAGTCAGTAAGAAATTTGTGCAAACTTTACTAGGGAAAAATGATTCAGTTGATATGATTGGAAGACTGACTATTTGGAAGGTCATGAGCTCAAATTTGTCATTGTTTTGGTTGTGTTCACATTGATCATTAAATGTCATTGATCATTGAATATATACATTTAATATGTATATATGCAGACAAATCGCAAAAATGACAGAAAATTTTGAGCCATCTTGAATTTTTTGCGATTTTTCTGCAATTTGATAAAAAAAACGTATTACATGCCGTGATTGTGTCTGTCTTTTGTAAAAGTTTGTTGATTCATTCTTCAAATAAATTTTAAAGTGTGTACTTTTATTTTTAAATTTAATTAAGGAATTTCAACAAGTTAATCAACTTTTTCCAGATTTTTGTCTGGACTGTAACGTGATCTTTTTTAAAAAATGGGTTAATTTGCCACCTCTGTTCCAGACATACAATTAGTCTGATTGGGATGTTTGGTTATACCAAGTTATTACCCTCATGAGTCAGTCTCACATGGTCTAAATTATGATCTGTTGGGTTTTCTACTATACTTGTAATGAGGAGTCGTATGGCTGGTGATCCATTTGCAGCGTTATTTATTAACAACTCGGAAACAGACAGGCAAGGTCAAACACGGCAGATACGATGTCGTAGGACAGGCAAAATCAGAAACGAAAGAACAGTCAGGAGGTCAGGGCAGGCAGCAAACAATCAGAGAATCAAGGCACAGAAACTGAGTCAAAAACCGGAATCAAAACAAACAGGAAACGCTCAGAATGACTGCTAAAGCAAATCGAGACTTCGCACTGAGGTCATGTTCAAGTTCGTATTTATACACGCCGGCTGATAGGAAACAGGTGGTGCGGCAATTAGACTTCGCGATGGGTGCTGGGATGTGTAGTCCAGAAACGGTTAATATTCCGTAGACGCTTCTCTCCGTTGCTGTTCGGGAAGTGAGGCAGGTACACTGATCGTGACAATACTACATTTTGGCTGCTTACTCCAAGATGGATGACATGTTTGAACGATGAAATAATGAGCAGAATTTCTACAGAAAATCTTCTGTATATATTTCAATGACTAATTGCACCGCTGATAGCCAGCCCTTGCTCTATTTGGTAGTACTAGCAGCTCTGCATCTTTGAATTGAATTTCCGCACTGCTTTTTCTGCGTTTCCTAAACAACACTCTATAACCCACATAGACGCTTTAACATGTTATATAAAAATGGGAAACGTAAAGTAATTGACAAGCACATTTTCTTACTGTGAGAAAATGATTTTGGTACCTCCGGTGCTTGGACCCCTAATTATAGCGATTAAAATTCTCTTCTCTGTGTTTATCCATTTAACACTAGGGAATAAACTTCTTGAATCCATTCGCATAATGTTGACATAGGTTTGAGGTTTGGTTGCAGTTTGGTTTCAAGTAACTTGAGACCCTTTTTTATTCCATACTGTGGCCAAAAAAACTACATACATGCCATTATGGTGAAGTGGCACTCAAGAAGCGAGGGATTTTGGCATGGCTGGTGTTTTACATTGTGTAATATACACACGTCTGGTTACAGAAGTCAGAAAAATGTGTATAGTAACCATCATAGTCCATCAGAGTCCTAATTGCAATTATTACAGTTACCATTTTTAGGTGGGTGAACGTGTATGGGCAGGTGAATAATGTACAAGAGATCTAATTGTGGAAAGAATGATGGTTTAACAATTAGGAAAACAATACAATAAATAACTGTATGTAGGTGTTAAACATATAATCCTAACAATATGTCCATATTTCTCAAAGTGTACCAGACATTGGTGGATATCATGTGTTTCATGCATTTCTCAGCATTAAACATATTTGTCATGTCTCAGTCCACAGTGGTGGTTAAAATGAAGAACTTTAAGAATCTGTAGCGTTTCGGAAGTATTTCTTTTTTTATCTAGCCTACTAGAAACCTTATGTTCATAGGGTTGTGGTATCTCAATGGTAAAGGTGTTGGATTACTTATTGGAAGGTTATGAGTTCAAGTCCCAGGGCCACTAATCTGCCACCCCTGAGTGAGGTCCTTAACGCTCAATTGCTCAGCTGTAAAGAAATATATATATATATATATATATATATATATATATATATATATATATATATATATATATATATATGTGTGTGTGTGTGTGTGTGTGTGTGTGTGTGTGTGTGTGTGTGTGTCGTAGCTGTCAGGCGGAATCCTCATATCTCCAAAACCGTTATTTTTCAGGAAATTAAAAAAACGCCGTACCTTATCTGCCGTGCACAGGGTTTAGCTAGCGGGGGTCAAGATTTTTTTTTCTTTGAGCCCAGTGTTTTGAAGACATTTACCTCAGAAGACGTGTTGATTCGTTGCGACTCTTCTTGAGGAGAAATATGCCGCGAAGCTCTCCCACGGAGTGAGGAAGAGGTGGACAGTTGAAGTGTCCAATGGAGTTATGAGATTTGTGCTCAAGCTATTTTCAAGACTTTAGATTGGTTAATAACTTGTAAAAATAACAGACCCACGTGGGGACTGACCAATAGCATCGATATTTGAAAAAATATGAAATTGACCAAATTTGGACATACGAGGTTTCTGCCCGACAGCGACGATATATATAATATGTAAAATATATTATAGATATATATATATGTAAAATGTTTTTTCCACACAAATGTTTGTTTCTTCAAAGTAAACAATGATATCAAACCCATTTTTGCTCTCGCTCTCTGAGATGCCCCAAGTGCTTATTCGTAAGACTCTAAAATGTGAAAGTCTTATCTTCAACCACTAAAGGTTTGTGTAAGGTTATCAACAAAACACACGTCTAAAACACACAGAATTCCAACAGAGTCCTTTTATATTAGACTTGCAGACATTTCCATCCGATGTCCATTCTGTCAATGCAACAGAAGGACAGTGTACTGGTAATAAGGGCATAATAATACGTTGTGTGAATAAAAAACAACAGAATAAACATATGCATCGTTTGATGGTTAAAGGTGTAAATATAATAAATATAAAATATTTATTGTAGCTTAGTGCGCAATTCAAACTCTATGTTTGTTTATTCTGCTGAACATTATTGTCTCATTCCCATCATTCCCAAAAGTTTATTTGGGATTTAAAGTAAATGTGATTGGGATTTGAATCTATCGTGTCATATTCTGTGTAATGTTCAGTGAACATGACCCTGTATATTTCTTTTTCTCTTTCTCTAGAAAAACTTCTCGTCCTCACCGTCGCCACACAAGAAACCGATGGCTTTCTGCGCTTCATGCAGTCTGCAAATTATTTCAAATATTCAGTAAAGGTAAGATGACTCACTGTGAGAAATGGTTAGTCAGTTACTCATTGCCAAATCTGTTTCTCCTAACCCACTGCCCTCAAGTTAGTCTGAATACTTTGGAGCATTGTGTGATTTCAGAATGTCGGGATTTCAAATCATTTCACAGACGAACTAAAAGGAGTGAACGGGATCGGGAGCATCATGAACGTCTGGCTTCTAACTACGAAGCTCTGCTTCATCCTGCTGCCGTGATTGTTTAATTTCATTTGTTGCAAGTGGCTGCTTTGGATTTGAGAATTTTTTTCTTAAAAAAAAAAAAAAAAAAAAAAAAAAAAAATTGAAATAAATAAAAATCTGTAAAATGTTTCAGTAGTGAATCATGACCAGGTCGATCTAGGCTAGGTAGGTCTTGAGTTTTACTGCGGTGTTTCTTAACGTAGCGTGCAAATTGTGTTTGAAGACTGAGAGCTTGGATTCAGCTGGCTTTGCTTTGGTGTCTGGTCTGATTCCATAAATGGCAGCATTTAAGCAAACATCTCTCTCTTTGCTCCGGACCAAAGCACACGAGGATCTTTAATGCCAGTAAGAAAGCTCAGAAGATTGTTTAGATGAAGAAGAGATGAAGAGTATATTTGAATTGAAAGATTGGACAAAAGAGCTAGTTTAGTCTAGTCTAGATAGTTATTTTACCACAGAACAAACTAGATCTCAGGTCCATAAGTGTATGCTGGGCCATGTGGCAGCACAGTGGTTAAGGCCTACAGCTCAGAAGAGTGTGAGCTTGAACCACAGGTCCACCAATCTACCACTGCTGGGCCCCTAAGCAAGACCCTTAACCCTCGGTTATGTAAAATGAGATTAATTGAATGTCACTCTGGTTAAGGGCATCTGCCAAATACTGTGAATGGAAATGTTCTAAAGATAATGTCATGGTTCTTCAGCAGCCTGCAAAACATTTGGTGTTTCCATGTTTCTTTCTAAGAGAACTAAAAAGGGCAACAGAGGGGTAAATACTCATATTTTTTTTACCTGAAAATGATTTCATAAATAAACTGTATTATCTATCTGTATTAACTCTGGGTTGAGGAGACCATCTGGAGTTTCTGAGTAGGAATTCCAAGTAGAGCGAGCGTTTTATTTACGTATAGTCGAAATTCCAAGTGTGAATACTTACGAGAGACACCATATTTATTATAAGACCATCATTTCAAAAATAGATTTTTGGTGTTATAGCTTGAATTCTGAATAAAGCATTCAGATACGTGACGTTAAAATTATTATTATTAATTATTATTATTTAGTTACATAGTTTTACTACATTTTTTCCCCCCAACCCACTTAATATTCTTCTAAGTGTAAAGTGCTTTGTTGTGTAAAATAAATTTAAACACACAGATCTAAATCACATCTGGTCTTTTCCAGGTGTTAGGGATGGGTGAGGAATGGAAAGGAGGAGACGTGGGACACTCTATTGGTGGAGGACAGAAGGTCAGACTGCTTAAGGAAGCAATGGAAGCTCTGGCTGTCCAAGAAGACCTGGTGATCCTTTTTGTGGACAGGTACGGAGTGATATATGGGGCAGAGAGATGATGCTAATTTGAGAAATTTTGGCTAGCTTTTGGAGTCCCCTCGAGACATGAGATGTATATGTTAAACTGTGTTTTTAATCTTTTTAATGGCTCTGGTTGCAGATATGTATGCTGACACAATCTTTCTGACCAATCAGATGAGTGTGCTGAATTTGTTAGTATTATGACTATAATATGCTGTAGCTGTACCTTACTTGCTAATTTCATTCCCCATTAGTTACCTGCAGTGTGTTTGTTTAAGCTAAATGACAGTTATGTTATTCATTCATTCATTCATTCATTCATTCATTCATCTTCTACCGCTTATCTGAACTACCTCAGGCGTCATTGGGCATCAAGGCAGGATACACCCTGGACGGACACTCTCATTCACTCACACAATCACACACTACGGACAATTTTTCCAGAGATGTCAATCAACCTACCATGCATGTCTTTGGACCGGGGGAGGAAACCGGAGTACCCGGAGGAAACCCCCGAGGCACGGGGAGAACATGCAAACTCCACACACACAAGGCGGAGGCGGGAATCGAACCCCCAACCCTGGAGGTGTGAGGCGAACGTGCTAACCGCTAAGCCACCGTGCCCCCAGCTATGTTATTAATATTAGAAAAAGACAAACCTAGGGTAAAAAACTTACTCAGGCTTTCACACTTCAAGCCAAGACTCACAATAGCCTTACTGTGGGCTCAAGTTCGAATCGCACCTTCTATCCTTTCTCATTATAAACTGTGGGTCAGAAGAAGGTTAGGGCCTTTTTTCACTTTTCACGTAGACCAGATGTTTCTCGCTTAGAGCTGGCAGTGGGATCATTTAGATCCTGTGCTATTTGTGCTATTTGATATGTTACTGTGATTGCGATTAATATGGAGCTAATTTGCTGCTGGCTAAGATTACGTAAAAAGCTGTGAAGAGAGATCCTGATACAAAGCGTACACTATTTGACTTTTAGCAGGCAGCGTCAACAGCCTGCTGACGGTCACGATATTCAATCGACTCTATTGAGAATATACATTTGTCCAATGACTAGCACTTATGCTATATTTACTTGCCCGGGAAGATTAAATAGTCTTTCATTTTACCATCCATTACTCACATTAAATTATGGCCTGTCTAGCATAATGAGTGTGTCTGGCTGGCTGCAATAGACACTGACATCAATTATCATGATGCCAGTTTATAGAGGAACCCGTGTGTTTTCAGCTCTCTACATACCTACCTGCAACGTGGGCTGTTTTCTGTTGCTTGAGATGGATCCATAAAAACACCTTTCCTCAATTCAGAGAAAGTCCTTATTATAAAAGGTTCTGAGGTTTGGAGACTGCTAATTATAAATGCACACGTCTGAATTCAGACTTAAATTTCAGGTTGCTTTATGGCTTCAGAGTTTAGAGGAAAGCTCATAATGACAGTCTTTACTCGAAGAATATCTGAGGCTTGAGTTTAAGCGCGGTATTCATAAAAATTATAGTGCTGAGAATTCACCTTCGCTTCATCTGCTGATCTTAAAATGGTGAGGTGTCTAGTCTGTAATGCAGACCTGGCTGGTGGAGATGCATGTTGCGATACTGTGCCATGTTTTTCAAGCTCTACTGTATATGAACAAAATATTTATAAATGTTTTGCACGAGAATTCGCACAGGAACAGTAGAAAAACTTTGTGTAAACGTACATGATTTATTTACAAGACCAAAATAAAAAAAAAAAAAATAAGAAGAAACAAATATTAATTCATTTAAATGAATGTAAAGCAAAATTGTGTTATTTATTTTAGTAAAATAGATTTGAGGACATTTCATTGAACGTAAATGAAAGCAATACAAAACAAATCCGTGAAGGCAAACAGACTACCCATTTAATGAGAACAAAAGTAATGGCACCTTATGAAAGTAGAAATTAGTGTTTGTCTATGGTAGCTATGGAAGCTCTGCATTGAGCTTTCAGCGGTCTATGAGTTTTGCCTTATATGGTTTTGTGGGTGTGGCTAAATGTAAACCAGCCATCGAGTAAATTACTTGCATAAGACAATGAAAGAAAATTGTCTAAAATTTCCAAAATTGTAGGTGTTGATATTTGGCTTATGAAAACATTTACAGCTTACCAAGTTTTTACAATTTTTAATTTTTGTTGCCAGTTGATTTTTTTTAGGATTTTTATTTTATATTCTCTTGACGTTTTTGTACTTGGAGTATTTATTTCAAGCACAGGTCTAAGCTGTTGAGTTAAGGTCTTGCTCAAGGCCCTACTTGCGGCTAGGATGTGACCCCACATTCCTCTGGGTTATTAGTGCAGAACCGTTGGACATTGGCATGAAGGAATTAGTGTTAATTCTGTAATGATCTCAGACATGACTCTGACCTGTTAGTTCCTCAGGAGCTCTTGGTCAAACCTTTTGTAGAAAGGACATTATTTACATTGACATTATTTCCTGTCCAGTGTCACCCAAATGAGGATGAGGTTCACTTCTGAGTCTGGTTCCTCTCAAGGTTTCTTCCTCATATCATCTCAGGGAGTTTTTCCTCACCACCGTCATCTCAGGCATGATCATTAGGGATAAATGTTAGAGATAAATACAAACTTAATTTTATACTTCTGTAAGCTGCTTTGAGACAATGTCAATTATGACAAGTGCTATACAAATGAATTGAATTGAATTAAAATAGATGTGAAAATTTGGACACAATTGGAGGTATGATGTGTAGTTTTTTCTTCTGTATGATTAGTTCTGATGTAAGACAACTAGTTTGGTGACAGTCCAGATGTCAAGTGGTTCTTGTCAAATGTCAAGGTCTCCTTTAACTGTGAAAAAAATCGCAAATTTATGTTACAAAAACACATGTAATACATTATGTAACACCCTTATTATCAGCACGATGGTGTTCCATTCTGACAGCAGAAACAGACTTAAGGGACAAATGAATGATTTTCTGGCTGTGAGTTTGATCTAAACTGTGTCAGGACTCGTTAAATTTTAGCGTTGAAGATAAACACCTTCGCATTGTAGAGTCTCATGAACAAGCACTTTGGGCATCTCAGAGAGCAGAAATGGGTTTGATCAGGAAGGTGTATTGCTTGATACACTGGGTCTCATACACTGGGATCTTGTCTGCTCTCTCTATAAAATTCAGTTTTAGGTGTAATGGAGTAATTAATTAATAGACTAATTAACAGACACAACTAATACACCCTACACCTCAACTTCGGACTATCCACACCGGACTATATGTTCACACTGCATTATACACACTGGACTATACATACACACTGCATTTAATGCCATAATCCTAATAGATACTATCCGATGCACATCCATGTCACTTCTGTACCTGTACAATCTGTTTTGCACCTATTTTATATATCGTCGCTGTCGAGCGGAAACCTCGTATGTCCAAATTTGGTCAATTTCATATTTTTTCACATATCGATGCTATTGGTCAGTCCCCACGTGGGTCTGTTATTTTTACAAGTTATTAACCAATCTAAAGTCTTGAAAATAGCTTGAGTGCAAATCTCATAACTCCATTGGACACTTCAACTGTCCACCTCTTCCTCACTCCGCGGGAGAGCTTCACGGCATATTTCTCCTTAATAAGAGTCAACACTTAACACTTAAAAACGAATCAACACGTCTTCTGCGGTAAATGTCTTCAAAACACTGGGCTCAAAGAAAAAAAAATCTTGACCCCCGCTAGTTCTGGTGCTCGTCTGAGGACAGGAATTTAGCGCAAGACAATCCACTGCAACGCGGACTAAACCCTGTGCACTGCAGATAAGGTACGGCGTTTTTTTTAATTTCCTGAAAAATAACGGGTTTGGAGATACGAGGATTCCGTCTGACAGCGACGATATATATATATTTACATATACAACCTGTATCTGTACAATCTGTTTTGCACCTTATAGTATTTTATATATAATATATTTACATATATTTACACATATACATATATAAGTACATACTGCATATAATGTGTAGTGCTACTGTAAGGATGCCCAATAGTACACTGTGTGTACCGACACGTATGAGCATATTGCACATTGTACCGGCTATATGTATGAGCATACTGCACATTTCACCTGTTGATTTCATTGTTTGTTAATTGTGCATATTGTACACACATACTGTATTGTACTGACTATATGTATGAGCAAATTGCACATTTTCACATGTCAACTCATTATGTATATCTTTGTATAACTGTTCTGCAATTTCTGGAGTTTGCTCCTAAGAATTTCACTCACCAAAGCACATGTGCTGTGGTGATGTGACAATAAAAGTGACTTGACTTGACTTGGAGTAAAGCGTAGAGATTAGGGAATGAACTAAACAACCTTTATAGTCTAGATCTCCCTGTTTTTAATAAAATATTGGCTTCACTAGTAAGTGGAATTCTTCCTAAAGGAATCTTGGAATCTTGGAAATTTTTTTTTTGGAAAGAATTCTCGATATCATTATTTATGAACATGATTTTAATAATGATGGGTTTAGAGTTCCACCAGAAAGTTGTGGACCCCCGGGCTATATTTCACAGACCCAGATTGAGAACGTTGGGTCTGGACCACCAGATCTCATGCAGAATCTGAAGAAATTTGAAGTAAAAGCAGATTTCCTGAGAACAGTCTGAATAAAGTCATATGGAATTGTCAGACTGTGAAATCTGTCTGAAGAAACTTGAAGAAACCTCAAGCAATAAGACCTTTCTTGCATGAATTCTTATAGATTTGCTAAACTGGGAGCCATGTTGGTCCAGTAGCTGGTCACCAAGCAATTATATGTGTTTCTGTAGATGATCTCTCATTGATAATCTCTCTCTCTCTCTCTCTCTCTCTCTCTCTCTCTCTCTCTCTCTCTCTCTCTCTCTCTCTTCAGCTATGATCTAATTTTTGCCGGAGGGCCAGAAGAGATCCTGAGAAAGTTCGAGCAGTTCAATCATAAGGTGGTGTTTGCTGCAGAGGGTGTGATCTGGCCAGATGCACATTTGGCAGACAAGTACCCTTACGTCCGCAGTGGAAAACGCTTCCTCAACTCAGGAGGTAGGCAGCTGGGGAATGTTTACTTTGCACACTGGGATTTACAAAGCTTTTTATTCTACCATCTATCTATTACTTTGAATAGTGGCATTGATGGACATTGTGTTTTCAATATTTTGTTTTCCTTGATCAGTGCATGGGGGGGCACGGTGGCTTAGTGGTTAGCACGTTCGCCTCACACCTCCAGGGTTGGGGGTTCGATTCCCACCTCCGCCTTGTGTGTGTGGAGTTTGCATGTTCTCCCCGTGCCTCGGGGGTTTCCTCCAGGTACTCCGGTTTCCTCCCCCGGTCCAAAGACATGCATGGTAGGTTGATTGGCATCTCTAGAAAATTGTCCGTAGTGTGTGATTGCGCCCTGCGATAGGTTGGCACTCCGTCCAGGGTGTATCCTGCCTTGATGCCCAATGACGCCTGAGGCTCCCCGTGACCCGAGGTAGTTTGGATAAGCGGTAGAAAATGGATGAATGTGTGAATGAATGATCAGTGCATTCAAATGCTAGTGTAAGTGACAGAAATTATTGGCACCCATCTTTTACAAATATTAACCTTTGTACATACAGCGGGGTCCAAATGTCTGAGACCACACTGAAAAACAGATTTATTTGATTTTAAAAAATGGATATAAACAGAAGGCAAATATATGGAATTTTGAAATATCTATAATCTAAAAGTAAATGTTCAAAATTTAAATTCTAAATTTAGAACTGTTGTTAGGTCTGCATTTAGTTAAATGGAAGCAATTTTGTAAACTTTTGGAAATGGAAGTACTGATCCATTTGAAACACACACACACGCACACACACACACACACACACACACACACACACACACACACACACACACACACAAACATGGGAGGTCTGATCATTGTCAAGTTTGTGGATCACTGAAAAGTCTCTAAAAACATTATTTTAGTTTCTGGGCAGATGTGGAAAAAAAAAAAATTATAGTAACTGATGATGATAATGATGATGATGATGATGATGATGATGACGATGATGCCTATATTGAGCCATAAAGAGAATTACAGGTTTAAAATCGTCCATGATAAGAATAGGATAGAGAAAGTGTTTTCTTTCTAAACTGTTGAAGTCACACTGTGGTATTTCCTGAAGGACACCAGGCATACTGCTCTATTCATGTCAGCATGCTCAATGAATAGGGTATTCATCAGAGATGGAGTGTGTGGAGGGGGGGAAAGGCAAAAAGATAGTTGAAAAGGTCCACATATGAAGAGAGTGGGGGAAGGTAGTGTGTATGTATTTAAGTATGTAAGTATGTATGTATGTATGTATGTATGTATGTACTGTATGTATGTATGTATGTATGTATATATGTATGTACTGTATGTATGTACATATGGATGTATGTATGTACTGTATGTATGCATGTATGTATGTATGTATGTATATATGCAGTATATGTATGTATGTATGTATGTATGTATGTATGTATGTATGTATGTATGTATGTATGTATGTATGTATGTATGTATGTATATATGCAGTATATGTATGTATATATGTATGTATGTATGTATGTATGTATGTATGTATGTATGTATGTATGTACGTATGTATGTATGTATGTATGTATGTATGTATGTATGTATGTATGTATATATGCAGTATATGTATGTATATATGTATGTATGTACATATGTATGTATGTATGTATGTATACTGTATATGTATGTATGTATGTATGTATGTATGTATGTATGTATGTATGTATGTATGTATGTATGTATGTATGTAAGTATGTATGTATGTATTTATGACAGAGCACCAGTTTTGCCACCACACCCAATTCCTACTCTGTTGTTCTTCCTTAATCCTTTATCTTCACCCTTTCCTTATTTATCTCCTCCCAAACTAAATCTAAACCAATGGCTTGTCACAGCCTCCACACACTCATCAGTCGACGGTCAGCGAGGCTCGTAAATCACAGTATTTATGCAGTGCACCTATTTTAAACAGCGGAATTACCGCCTTGGTTATTTTGTTTAGTAATTTTGTAAACCCTCCACTGCAGATAAGATAAATGTATAGAATTAACGTGGGAGTGTTATTTGGTTTGGGCTTTTTGAGTGAGATGCTCAGCCATGTGAAACCCGAGGGCAGGTTGAGTTCTTATTGAGATTCGACACACTGGCGTAGTAAACGCTAAAGGGTCTGAAATACTACATTGGGTATCACAGTTATCCTTGTAAATATATTATCATTTATAATCCAAAGTTTCTCGGTTCAAACGTATGTCATTTAGTATTATTCACAATACTGTGCAACAGCATGCTGATAGTGGAAGCACTGAAAATTCCACTGCTAGGTAAAGGTTCTAGCTAAAGAGAGTGATGCAGCAGAGCTTTAGTTATTTTATCTGCCCAGCTCTGACACTTCCTTGTATGGATACTCGTCTGCTCAAACAGTGAAGATAATATCTACACCATTTCGCTCGTCATCCTGTAGACTGACTCGAGACTCTCATATACAGTATCTGCATTGAATTCTGGGATTTCCAGAAGTCCAGCATTTGCAATAACATCTAATATCTTAATATCTAATATACTGAAAAATAGTGAGTGAGAAAATAAGTGCTTATTTATTTTTAACAGCTAACTGGGTGGGGGTGGGGGGGGGGGGGGGTGGGTGGGTTGATTCCCGCCTCCGCCTTGTGTGTTTTCCATCTCTGGAAAATTGTCCGTAGTGTGTGAGTGCGTGAGTGAATGAGAGTGTGTGTGTGTGCCCTGCGATGGGTTGGCAAATGGGTAAGAAATGAGTGAGTGAGTGAATGAGTGAGTGAGTGAGCTAACTGTGAAGTTCGACGTATATTCATTTGAGTTTAGTGAAAATTTTTCTCTTGTTAAAGTCCGTTAGGAATAACTTTGTCCCTCTGTGATGCTACCGTGGCAAATGTCAGCTAATTTCTCATTGGAATAGCAGACATACAGCAGCAGTAACTAAACGCTAAACGGATCTCAGATATTTCAATGGTTTTTCCTTCAGGATCTGAAGCCAAGCCTGGGAACGTTGGGAACAATGCGGGTGTATTCACGCCTAGAGTCACTTTCTACCTCCCAAAGAATATTTTTTTGGGAGGAAGCTTGGCACAGACAGTAACAGATACCCGCTACATGCTGCTCCTCCATGCTGCCCACAAATATTTCAATATAAACATATTTAATGTAATTCAGGGTGGAGATTTCCTGAACCATTAAATGAGCAAATGTGAGAATTTGGTCCCAGCTCACAGGATGTCAGAAAAATTGACTGTAAAGTTCCTAGAAAAAAAAGAAAATGTTGTTAGAACACTGATAACACAATGCTTCTCAATTAGAAAGCAAAAAGAAAAAAAAAGAAAAACTCACATTATTTGATGTCAATTAAACATCGTTAAAGATTCTACAGACAGAAATATTGCAGCAACGTTGTAGGAATGTTTCCAGATGTTATACCTAAAACGTTTTCAGATTAAATGGTCCAATTTAGCAGATTAAATACATTTGATTGAAAGGGTTTTTATGTTTTTAAGGCTTTTGTGTGTGTGTGTGTGTGTGTGTGTGTGTGTGTGTGTGTTTGTGTGTTTACATGAGTAAATAAGGCAAAGAACAAGAGATTGCATGTGTAGCAGATCAAACTAGCTTTAGAATTTCTTCATGTCTGTGTTATAATAAGCTACTGAAATTATAATTCTAAAGGTTTAGATGTGGTAAGAACACTTCTTTTCCTACTGAGCAATAAAGCAGTGTTTTAATTACACAAGTGCTTTAAAGCATGTGAATGATTCAGTCACATTCTCTCTCAAGTTTTTCTGATGTTGCAGTTCGTGATGTGGTTTCATTTGTACTTTGGTGTTTGTAATACAACTTACACAGTGATTTTCATATCTTCATAGTGTTGTAGTATGTGGGGAGATCTTGGAAAACGTCTGATGTCATGTCTGCCAACAAGAAGTAAAATTTACTTCAAGAAAGCAGAAATATATAAATTCAGGATATTAATTAGAAATTGTTAATTGATCCCTAATGAACAAGCCTGAGGTAACGACGGTGAGGAAAACCTCCCTGAGATGATATGAGGAAGAAAAATTGAGAGGAACCAGGCTCAGAAGTGAACCTCATCCTCATTCATGTGACACTGAACAGGAAATAATGTCAATGTAAACAATGTGCTTTCTACAACAATTTGTAGTCGAGTGGAAATAAACAACCAAGAGCTCCTGAGGAACTAACAGTGAATGTTAAAGGGGCAGGGTGGCTTAGTGGTTAGCACGTTTGCCTCACACCTCCATTCGATTCCCGCCTCCGCCTTGTGTGTGGTGTTTGCATGTTCTCCCCGTGCCTCGGGGGTTTCCAATCAACATGCATGGTAGGTTGATTGGCATCTCTGGAAGATTGTCCGTAGTGTGTGATTGCGTGAGTGAATGAGAGTGTGTTTGTGCCCTGCGATGGGTTGGCAATCCGCCCAGGGTGTATCCTGCCTTGATGCCCAATGACGCCTGAGATAGGCACAGGCTCCCGTGACCCGAGGTAGTTCGGATAAGTGGTAGAAGATGAATGAATGAATATTTCTATTAAACTGGGCAATGTCTATATGTCACGGTCAGCACACCGAGAGAAACGTCTCCAGAATACTAAGCTCTTCCGGACGACACCGCCCAGAATCTATCACTGACACTGATTACACCACCACCTGTTCCTCATCAGCCACTCCTTATAAAGGCTGAACTTGAACTTGACGGGGGTGCGAAGTCTCGATCTGTTTCGGCGATCATTCTGAGCGTTTCTTGTGTATTTCCTAGTTCCAGTTTTGATTCTGTTCCTGTGTGTTAGTTTTCTGATTGTTTGCTGCCTTACGACTCCTCATTACACTATACAAATTCAATTGAACTGAATTGAATTAAACTGATCGTGTCTAGTGTGACTAAATCAGTTTGTAATCAGATGCCGTAAGGTAAAACATCCCCTGTGATTCTACACCAGTTCTTTTTTAAATGTAATTTTCTTCTTTTTGGTGGCTGCGACAATTTCACAATGTTGTGGCTGAGATTAAAAAAATAAATAAAAAAAAAAAGTCAATCTATTTTAGTTCATAAATGTAAATGTACACAGAAGAAAATCAAACTCTTTCTCTATTTCTCATGCTTCTACACATACAGTACACGGTGAAAAGCGTAACACCGTGTAGCGTAGTACAAAAATATGTTGTTATTTGAGGTAAAAGGAATATTTCAGTCATAGATGTTTCTAAATCTGAAGGACTTTGTAATTTGTTGCATTTATTTGACCTGAAGGCTTCCTCTGAATATAGAGTGGGTTTCTGTTTACCCCAGAATGAAAATGAAATATTGATCTTTTCTGTCATGTCGGTTACGTTCGGTTTCATAAATAGATGTTTAGACTCGAAGAAGCCACTTTAAGGACCGTTTTGGTTCCCAGGGATAATCTAAATAAGGGTCTTTGAGATAGTAAGCTTTCCCTTTCTCTGTTTATTTCCGCCCTTGTTTTTCATTCCTCATTTCTTCATTCCACTCTGTGCTGCGTGTAAAAGGCATCGAGGACGTCTTAATGACGGGTCCTGAACGGCACAGAGACCCACAGCATACCCGAACCCTGCAATTTTCCTCTGCAGCCTGTGTTCCCGAGGAAAACAACACTCAGGTCATGATTGAGGCTAAATAGCTGAGGCTCCGAGCAGATCGCCGGACTCTCACACACAAAGACCTTCACATCGTGTCCCAGCCCATGTCTTGCAGAGGTTTCTTCAGGCCCAGAGCCAGCTGTGCGTCAAGGCTGAAGCATTTTCACCACCGAAAATTACAGACATATAGAAACCACAATGTTTTCTGACCATAGCTCACTCTTTTCCTCTTTCTCACGCGTTCTTTTATGGAGTGTTTTAAAATCTGCAATGTTGTTTTCCAGGCTTTATCGGATTCGCCCCGTACATCGATAAGATTGTCAAGCAGTGGCAGCTACACGACATCGACGACGACCAGCTCTTTTACACGAAGATCTATGTGGATCCGCTACAGAGGGTGAGTATGTGTGTGTGTGTGTGTCTCTGTGTGTGAGTAAATCCAGAGCTAGTGAAAGATGCTGCTAAGACTATAATCCAGCTCATAATCTAACCACACATTACTATAACATGCATGACGACACGTCACACCCGCTGAAAACAAACACACAGGACAAAAATACACTTTACACAAGAAAAAAAAAGGATCGTATAGTCACTCTGTTCCTGCTCTTTCTTCATTGCTCTTGTTGTTTTTTTTTTTTTTTTAGGAAAGTCTTAATATGACTCTGGACCACAAGTGCCAGATATTTCAGAATCTAAACGGAGCAGTGGGTGAGTCAATTCACCAAAAATTCCTACATCTATTAAAAAAGGCTTGGCGTTAAGCCTGGATATACATGTAGTGATAGACCGATACACTGCTCTGTAGCGTCTGTGGCCTGCTCGAGTTATTTCTACCTCTCTCTATTGTTTATACTACTACAGAGTGCTTCTTTTGGCTACACTGATGTCAGAGTAAAGTTTAAAGACATTGTGATTTCTTCCAACATGTCTTATTTCTTTATAGACGAAGTTTTGATGAAGTTTGGAACCGAGAGAGTTCGGATCAGAAACATCATCCACGACAGTCTTCCTGTGGTCATCCATGGCAACATAAACACCAAAGTAAGCAAGCTTTTATGCTGTTTTCACGTGTTTTTTTTTTTTTTTTAATCCATCAATCCAATTTAGATGCCTTTTTTATTTACAGTGAAGTTTCCAAAATACATTTCAAAACTTGTTTTGGGGATGAAAAAACATATTAAGAAAAGTATGGAGTCGAGTTATTTATCGTAACTCCAGACTAGGTTTCAACAAATCATTTGTTCCAAACCTCCAAAATAAGGAGGTTAATTAAGATAAGATAAGATAAGATAAGATATACCTTTATTCGTCCCACAATGGGGAAATTTCTCTGTTACAGCAGCAAAAATATATAAAAAGAATAAAGAATAAAGACATAATATAATATACAGTATATACAAAAACAAAAATGTATAAAAAGTGTAGTGGTTACACTGAAGACATAATGCACAAATTTAATATTGCACATTTATTGTGATGTTCATCAGTATGTGATATTATGTTGTGCTTTTAACTGTGTGATAGTCAAGTCAGCTCAAAGATCGTAGGCAATCCAGAAAAACGATGTTCTTGTTGTGGCTAGTTTGTTTTTTTTCTCTGTAGAAGCAAACTCTAGCATGAAAGCAGACTTAATTATCAGCTTTCAGAACGTGTACAGTATGTGTAATAAAAAGTTAAACAACATTTTCTGTGGATACTCAGTCATGTCTGACATGTATATCCCTAAACAGCTAGGCTTTCTGGCAAGCTGTGCTCATTTCACTAGCTTTATAGCCAAGAATTTGGACGCATATGATTTCTCACAGGGATGTGGGTGTACTGTACATGCTTCCAAAAAATCCAGCTGATAGTTGACCAAATGTTGAAGTTGTAAGCCAAGAATTCAATCTTATTGTGAAATACTGGGGGAACATAGAGAAGGATATCCTCCCTCACCACCTTCTCTATCTACCAGACAACTGTTATGTTTATTTTTCCTCTGTCATGGCCTTCATGATAACTTAAACAAACCCTGCTTGAGGTTGAGTCATCGTCTCCGAACGTTTAAACATCTTAATGTGTTTCTTTTAATGACTAATCATCATCGACCTAGAAATGAACCTCAGTTTGTATTTCTCAGGGTCATCAAGAAACTACACCCAATATCCTATAAATGTACGCAGAAGCGACAATGAGCTATTGTCAGGGCGTGAAGTTAGCCGTCTGGTTTATGTCTCCAGCCACTTTATAAACAACAAGAGTTTCTCAGTTTCCCTTTTACCCTTGTTGACCTCATTGAAGCCCAGATCACAATATCCCAGTTCCTAATACGGTCATGTTTATGTGGAGTGGTTGCGGGATTCAAATCTGGGACTACCTTTAACACAAACAAGCTTAACTGGACGTAAATTCTGCAAACGCTTGCATCTGCTATCCATCTGTTGTTAGACTGGGTGGAGGATTCATTGTTTAGAGTTTGTCAGCACTGCTTCCAGTAGTGAAAATCTGTGTGGTAATGTCTTCCTGGCATCTGTCCACATCCAGCATCTAATCTAATCACACACAAGGTTTGAATACTGCTGTTCTGGCTAAGGAACCCAGGAGATCCTTTCCATCAGGCTCTACTTAGCCTCTATCAGTCAGTCCAATGGAAATCAAAAGCTTGGCATGAAGATAAGTATGGATTTGTAAAGGGGATGCTGTAATCATAAAAAATCACACCAGTACTTATTTTTACAGTGCCATCAGACCTGCCTTTATACTATAATGATTTAGCTTCATGTAATGGGGGCACGGGGGCTTAGTGGTTAGCACGTTCGCCTCACACCTCCAGGGTTGGGGGTTCGATTCCCGCCTCCGCCTTGTGTGTGTGGAGTTTGCATGTTCTCCCCGTGCCTCGGGGGTTTCCTCCGGGTACTCCGGTTTCCTCCCCCACTGTTCGTGAGTGAATGAGAGTGTGTGTGTGCCCTGCGATGGGTTGGCACTCCATCCAGGGTGTATCCTGCCTTGATGCCCGATGATGCCTGAGATAGGCACAAGCTCCCCGTGACCCGAGGTAGTTCAGATAAGCGGTAGAAAATGAGTGAGAGAGTGAGTTTCATGTAATTCGGTGTCATCTAGAAGAGGAATGTGTTCCATTGTGACCTTCATGATGTCTCAGGGAGTATTCATCATAATTTCCTACTCTAGTTTTTTCATGAGGGATCGAAATCTACATCTGAATTTCTGTAAAGCTGCTTTAAAACAATATTAGCTCTAAGCAACATTTGCAATAAAAGCTGAAATAAGACAAGGGAAATGAGATACAGGATGTAGAATTCATTTGGGAGATTTGAGAATTGTCTCAAATATGTATTTTCATGTGTTTTTTTTTATGCTTCTTGACATTGGAACTACAAGCATTCAAATTCAAAACTTCTAGTATCCAAGAGTGACGTTAACATAGATGCTGTTTTCATATTCGGCTTCGTCGTGTTTATCTAGACAAAATTTTCCCAACTAATTCTTCAATTTTCTTTCTCAGATTTATTTGAACTACTTGGCTAATTATGTCCCAAATGCCTGGAGCTACGAACAAGGCTGTACCATCTGTGACCAAGACATATTGGATTTGTCTCAACTCACCGTAAGTACCAAAAAGTCCGATTTCCTTTAAAAACATACTGAGAGAGAGGATTGTATATTCATCCTCGGGAGTGTGTACATTACACTCGGAGTAATCCAGGGACATGGAGCGTTCTCGAGATATACCAGAACTGTCATCACATCCAACAACAACAGCAACAGTGTCTGGAGAATTGACTCTAGGAACAGGAAACCCTGTGTTTCTGTGGTACATGAAATGGCTTTCTGGTTTTTACAGAGCGTTTACTTAAATGGGTGTCACCCAATGCTAGGCCACTTTTTAAGGGTTTCATACACAGGGCAAGTTTCAGCAGTTGGTCTGGCTAGCAGTTGCTAAAGGAGCAGTTCGAGGCTTATCAGCAAGCCAGCTGTCTGTGTCTGTTGTGTCTGTTGCGTAGTGTCTGGTACTTTTTTTTTTCCTTATTTAACCTCTGAGTTGCTCAGGGTGGCGTAATTACTGCCACATGGCACCGGCTGAAAGGTGAAGTAGTGCAGCACAGTTAAACTCTGGCTTGTGGTAAATATGTTTAGAGTGCAAGAGAATAATTCAAGACGATAAGAGACTAATTACAATGACAAAATGATTGTTGGTTAGTTAGCAGCATGATTTATTTATTTATATATAGTATATATTTATTTAAGGGGGGCACGGTGGCTTAGTGGTTAGCACGTTCGCCTCACACCTCCAGGGTTGGGGGTTCGATTCCCGCCTCCACCTTGTTTGTGTGGAGTTTGCATGTTCTCCCCGTGCCTCGGGGGTTTCCTCCGGGTACTCCGGTTTCCTCTCCCGGTCCAAAGACATGCATGGTAGGTTGATTGGCATCTCTGGAAAAATTGTCCCTAGTGTGAATGAGTGTGTGTGTGTGCGCCCTGCGATGGGTTGGCACTCCGTCCAGGGTGTATCCTGCCTTGATGCCCGATGACGCCTGAGATAGGCACAGGCTCCCAGTGACCCGAGGTAGTTCGGATAAGCGGTAGAAGATGAATGAATGAATGAATTTATTTATTTATTTTCACCCCACACCACACCACCTATGCATACACAGGAGTCTGAAGACTATGAAGATTTTTGCAGGAAGGAATTAGTGTTAAGTCTGTAATGATCTCAGAAATGACTCTGACCTGTTAGTTCCTTAGGAGCACTATTTACATTTACTTATTATTATTTCCTGTTCAGTGTCACCCAAATGAGGATGAAGTTCTCTTCTGAGTCCTGGTTCCTCTTAAGGTTTCTTCCTCATATCATCTCAGGGAGGTGATAGGGAGTTATAGATAAATACAACCTTAATATTAATCTTTTAAATTTTTATTCTGCTTCTTTGCTTCTGTAAAGCTGCTTTGAGACAATGTCAGTTGTTAAAGTGCTTTACAAATTCTCACTTTTAGACAACACTGTCTATGTGAATGTGAAGATTTGTAATTATTTCTTTATCCGTGTGATTGTCTTTCAGTTTTCGGTAATTTTATGTGAACATTTTCTGCTGTCTGTTTTTCTAACAAATAAGCACAAACACTCGAATTGGTAGAAATATTCATGTATTTCTCAAGTGTCGAGTCCATGTCTCGAGCTGACGAGCACACAGCCATTAAATACGTCCTTGTATCATGTCATCCTAACGGAATTACTGAGCTTACATGCGGTGCATGGAAAGTCTTACAGCATGTCCTCAGACTCTTCCTCCCTTTCACTCATTCTTGCTGTGTAAGTAACACACAGTCTTTGGCTTCAGCTCTGGCCATTCTCTCACTCCCACTATTCAGGGAATGTGGAGGCAGCTGATCACACATTTCATCCTGGCTGAATGCCACGTTCCAGAGCGGGAATGATCGCCCCATGTGTTCTTTAGATAAGTGTCATGGGAAAGCGGATTTGAACCCTCACCCAAGACAGACTCTCACTGGCCTGCTGCTTGACCCATTAACTGCAAGCTGCTGGCAGTGGAGGTTGGGGAAATATATTTAATGCATTTAAAACTCATACAGTATATAATAATAATATGAAATAATAAAATTACGCTTCTAACACAGAAGATCATGTGTAGAAGATGAGTTCAGGAAATTCCGCATGATGATGATAATAATAATAAAAAGAAGAAGAAGAAGAAGAAGAAGAAGAAGAAGAAGAAGAAGAAGAAGAAGAAACATCAACGTTTGCAAACAAACACCCTTATCCAGAGTGACCTACATTTATCTCATTCATATAGCTGAGCAATTGAGGGTTAAGGGCCTTGCACAGGGACCCAGAAGTGGCAGTTTGGTCTGCCCTGAGTTCCAATCTCACTACTTTTACACCACTAGGCTACCAGATGAATAATAAGAAGAAGATTATGATGATGATGTTTGGTACCTTTACTTCTGTGAAGTAATATAAATAATAGATCCACTCAAAATATAGCAGATTTAATGTTCCAACACTGAAGTTTATTTAATTATTTTTAGTTTATTAAGTTATATTAAAGGGGGGCACGGTGGCTTAGTGGTTAGCACGTTCGCCTCACACCTCCAGGGTCGGGGTTCGATTCCCGCCTCCACCTTGTGTTTGTGGAGTTTGCATGTTCTCCCCGTGCGTCGGGGGTTTCCTCCGGGTACTCCGGTTTCCTCCCCCGGTCCAAAGACATGCATGGTAGGTTGATTGGCATCTCTGGAAAATTGTCCCTAGTGTGTGATTGCGTGCGTGAATGTGTGTGTGCCCTGCGATGGGTTGGCACTCCGTCCAGGGTGTATCCTGCCTTGATGCCCAATGACGCCTGAGATAGGCACAGGCTCCCCGTGACCCGAGGTAGTTCGGATAAGCGGTAGAAGATGAATGAATGAATGAAGTTATATTAAAGGGGGGCACGGTGGCTTAGTGGTTAGCACGTTCGCCTCACACCTCCAGGGTCGGGGTTCGATTCCCGCCTCCACCTTGTGTTTGTGGAGTTTGCATGTTCTCCCCGTGCGTCGGGGGTTTCCTCCGGGTACTCCGGTTTCCTCCCCCAGTCCAAAGACATGCATGGTAGGTTGATTGGCATCTCTGGAAAATTGTCCCTAGTGTGTGATTGCGTGAGTGAATATGAGTGTGTGTGTGTGTGCCCTGTGATGGGTTGGCACTCTGTCCAGGGTGTATCCTGCCTTGATGCCCAATGACGCCTGAGATCCCCGTGACCCGAGGTAGTTCGGATAAGTGGTAGAAGATGAATGAATAAATGAAAGTTATATTAAATGAATCCTTAAGTGCTTCTTGTATCTCATGCTGCAGCCAACAATGAAAATAACAATTAATCTTAATCATTTTTTTATCCAGTTACAGTTACACCACTTTATAAATATAAAAAACGCAGCTTGTTACTTTGCTGTGGTAAAAACTTGAGCTGGTTGGAATAATGATTCTGGAGACAGAATTGCTTCAGCTGTCATTTTTATGGAACATCTGTAATAGTTTCCGTGATAACATGGAACTGATCTATACTTTAGAAACACTAGAATACTATAGAAATGATTTGAATAAGCGCATTAACATAACCAGCTAACAGTTACAGAAAATTAAGGAGCATCTTTATGACCAATCAGAATCAAGGAGCTGTTTTGTAATGACGACATGACGATAAACAACAAAAAATTACATTTTAGTCATTACCGTAATCCCTCGCCACTTCACGGTTCAAGTTTCGCGGTTCAAGTTTCGCGGCCTCAGTGCATCTGTGATTTTTTAAAGATTATTCATCGAAAAATAAAAATAACAACAGTTTCCCAGGATGCCAGACAAAGAGAGAAACTCTCTCAGAGGCTTTGTACATACCCACGGGCACTCAGACAAGGCACGTGATTGGCTCCCTGCACGAGATCTGAACTGATTGGCTGCGCATCATCGCATCCTCTCACAGCTTCTTCCCTTGTTGTACTGTATCTCACCGCTCTCGTTCACACTGTCAACTGTGTCTCGCGTATTGTGTTTTCATTAAGCCCTTACAATGCCTCCTAAGCGCCGTGCAAAAGATTCCACTAGTGAGCCCAAGAGGAAGAGGAAGATTATGACCATAATTGAAAAGGTCAAACTAAGGTTTTATAGTTAAATAGATTTAAGTAAAATATATGTGAGTGAGTGAATGTATAATATTAAGGTTTTATAATTAAAAAGATTTAAGTAAAATATATGTGTGTGAGTGAATGTATAATATTAAGGTTTTATAATTAAATAGATTTAAGTAAAATATATGTGTGTGAGTGAATGTATAATATTAAGGTTTTATAATTAAATAGATTTAAATAAAATATATATATAAAGTATAAATATACATATTTTAAACATTCTGGTACCCACACACACATATACGGAAATTCCTAGGGGTTGCACTCCTACTCCGCGGATTTTCACCTATCGCGAGGGGTTCCAGTCCCCATTAACCGCGATAAATGAGGGATCACTGTATATTTTTTTAAGATTACAACTAAACAGTTTCTCTTCTCCCCAAACAGGAATATCCAAGAGTACAGATCGGAGTGTTTATCGAACAGCCCACCCCGTTTCTTCCCGAGTTCTTGCAGCGGCTCTTGACTCTGGATTATCCCAAAGATAAACTGGATATCTTCATTCATAACAGTGTAAGAATGAACCTACATTCCATCTGAGAACAGCTACAGCTACATGCTAGTGTTTATGATCCTGTTGACATTGTTCTTGTTTCCCCTCTCTGTCCTGCTAGGAGGTTTACCATGAGAAGCACTTACAGCCGTTCTGGGAGGAGAACAAAAATGTCTTCCATAGTATTAAGGTTGTTGGTCCTGAGGAGATCTTGAGCCAAGCAGAAGCAAGGAACCTGGGAATGTAAGCTTTTCTGTTTACGCTGTATATTATCACAGCAACATTTTAAAATGATATGATAATTAAGAAGGCTGATGTATAATAAGTCTGAAAGGAGTTAGCTAAGCATCAAATAAGATCCTTTAATGTCCTCAAGCACCAGAACAAACTAAATCTCTTCTGTCTCAACATACTGCAATCTGACTAACTGAAACACAAAGCTGTACCATGTGTGTGTGTGTGTGTAAAACTTGTCTGTATGCAGAGATCTGAAGGAAATGACATTTATATTATTACCTATATTTAAAATTAATCACCCTTTTAGTGAAAGTGACGTGACATACGGCTAAGTACGGTGAACCATACTCAGAATTTGTTCTCTGCATTTAACCCATCCAAAGTGCACACACACAGCAGTGAACACACACACACACACAGTGAACACACACCCGGAGCAGTGGGCAGCCATTTATGTTGTGGCGCCCAGGGAGCAGTTGGGGGGGTTCGGTGCCTTGCGCAAGGGCACCTTAGTCGTGGCCGGCCCGAGACTTGAACCCACAACCTTAGGGTCAGGAGTCAGACTCTCTAACCATTAGGCCATGACTTCCCACTTTTACATATGCTATAACACACACACACACACACGCACACACGCACACACACGCATGCACGCACGCACGCACGCACGCACACACACACACACACACACACACACACACACACACACTCTCAGCTTCACACTCTGTACAGGTGCAGCAGTTTAATTCATATAACATCCTAGTTGTGGAAGCCATATGGAGTGTGTTTAGCTCCAGCTTCCGTAACATAAGTGACCTGTAGCAGCTTTACAGGCTTTCAAGTCATCCATAAAACTTAATCTAGCAAAGGTTCTTTCATTGTCCAGGCATGAAGCGTGTTTGTTTGGAAGCATATCAGAAGAAGATCTGCTGAAATGGAGGGAATCGAACCTAATGGCTCTTTTGTGTTTCTGAGCAGGGACTTGTGTCGAAGAGATCCTGAGTGTGATTACTATTTCAGCATCGACACCGACGTCATGCTCACAAACCGACAGACTTTGAAGCTGCTCATGGAACAAAACAGGTAATTCTCCTGATCCGCACAAGTCGTCTTGGTTTCCTCTAACAGAAGAAAATGTATGACTCAAACTGCTGAAACCACAGGATTGTGTCTACCTTCCAAAAATAAGTGCACCCGCCCTGCTTCCTGTTACCTCAACAGACTGTAGAGAAAGTTTGAAGATTCGCACTGTCCGAGGTCTAGACTCCCATTAAACAGTGTGGAATAGTACAAAAAAATCACACAAATATTCCTGAGCATAGCTTCCTGACCAGCATGTAATATATATAACCTTATATCTATATCACCATATAGTAACCTATACTCAGATATTTAAAGAAGCTCTGAGAAATTCCCGCTGAATGATGCACCGAATTTGGAAACGGCAAATTTAGAAACCTTTTGTCTCGCTTGGAAACTCGCTTGGAAGATGGACTATAATTTGCTGAAGGGTATTTTTTCCAATTGCACGTTTTCCTCACCGTGGTAACATTCATCATGGGAACGTGTCAAGCTGTTGTGGCAGATGAAAATTTGCGGTTTCCCTTTAAAATATGTTTTTGTTGATATTTGGACATATCAAATAGAAGAAGAAGAAGATTTCTGACATTTACATTATAGTACAGTGAAATTATTTCTTCTAAGATCCCAACTTTGGAGGTTGGGGTGAAAGCTAAAGGTGAGCCATTATACATTGCCCCTGGAGCAAGGAGGGTAAAGGACCTTGTTCAAGGGCCCAACAGTGGCAGCAAATACCTAGATTAGTAAAATGAACATACTTATTCACACCTTCACACCTTTTCAGGTCCCATATTTCAGTGTTTTAAGGTCAGATCATTACCGGGCTTTTATTTAAATGGCATTGATTTTTATCCCGACTGACACATGACCTTTGGCTGCCTCTGTCGTCTTCTTTTCCTTTAGAAAAATAATTGGCCCTCTTGTCACTCGTCACGGAAAACTGTGGTCCAACTTCTGGGGAGCGCTGAGCTTGGATGGCTATTACGCCCGCTCCGAGGACTACGTCGACATTGTGCAGGGGAAGCGAGTGTAAGTGAACTTTTGGGAAAGACTTAAGCTATATTACAGAAATTTATACCAGATTACTGTGGTCTTTAACAACGTTCTACGATTAGAACGTAGAAAAGCAGTGACATATTTCCTGCTCGACTCAATTCAAGTCACTTTGCCCAAGTAAATTTGGCAAGCCTCACCCACGGGCAGTTTTATAGGAGCGGGTTGGGAAGACGATAATTGTTGATTATGTCATGCAATCTTACCGCAGACCGAATGAGGGAAATGGATAACATGTGTTTTTTTTTTTGTTTTTTTTTTGCTACCAGCACACAACCATGGACTCGGTCCATACAACACAAATAACAAGTTGAGAAGATTAAAATGAAAAGCCGGCCTGCGATCAAACAATGTGATTTATAGTGGTATTGAAATCTCCCTGTGTGTTTTTACAACAGCGGCGTGTGGAACATTCCGTACATGGCCCATGTTTACCTCATCAGAGGCGAGACTTTAAGGAATGAGCTGAAGGAGAGGAACGTTTTCGTCCTGGAGAAGCTCGATCCTGACATGGCTTTGTGTAGAAACGCCAGGGAGTTGGTGAGAACGGTGGCACAGGAACTTACAATACAAGGATTAAACTTAGCTAGGAGTATTTTAAACAATATTAGGATAGTAGTCTCATGTCAGTAGGCCTCATTTAGCAATCTTTCAGTAAATAAAAGTGTGAACTAAAAATTTGTGAAAATGTGAAATAGTGGCTCCTGAACATGGGGTGTGTTCGGTTTATAGCTCAGTCGCTGCAGCAATACAATCTGCTACAATAGACACACAGGGTGCCATTACTTTTGTGACATTGGAATATATGCGTTGTCGTTTATAGTTTTTTTTTTAACACTTCCTTTTAAGGCATTAATACGAAATTAATTTTACAGAATGTCCGTTCAGGTAAACATGTGATTTATACCTGGTGTTGTAATCTGTATAGAAAAGTAATTCATTAAAAATTAATTCATTATACGATATAATGATTTTACTCAGTCAGCAATTTTAGTGAATGATTTATCCATAGATTTTTTTTTTCATATCCAGCTTGATAAATGAGGCCTAAAACCGTCCACTATTCAGTGTTAGTTTACGAATGTAATGTTTCTTACTGCCTTTAAACATCCGCTGCACTCCTGTGGCTAAGAATTAACTGGCAAGTAACTGAGTTTACAAATTGTGCTGTTTGTGTCCGAGGCATGAACTTTGTGTGTTTATGTTACGTTTCGTGTTGCGTCTGAGGACTTTTATTTTTTTGTTTGTGCCAATGTTTCCATGCTATACCTGTGAGAATGGGAATGTCCAGCTGGCATTCTGAGCCTCTTTTGCTTAACCCTCCCTACTGCCGCATTAACCTGTTAACTAGTACGGTTCTGAAGGATGTCAAGTCATTTTTTTTAAGACAGAAACAAGAGTTATTTAACAGAAACTTGACTTTGCAATACAAACCATACATACAGTACACTTAGGATCATGAATTAGAGTGTTAAGGGTTCTCAACTACCTACACCCTGTCTAGTAGCCTAGACCTACAGTAGTAAGGGTCAGGTTCAGAATACATTTTGGAGATTGTCCATTGAATCCCAGAGAAACTGTAAATAGAAAAGTGTAAATAGGTTCCACTCTGAACACTCGGATAGGAACAAGAAATCTTTAAGAGTTCCCCAAGGAGACAAACCAAAATAAGTTCCCTTTCAAAGGACAATGACACTGCGTTATGGCTGATGGTATGAATGTTCCCATAGTGTCAGTCGTGTTGCAGCATCTCATCCTCTTTTGCTGCATACGTAACCTGGTGTAGTTTCATATCGTCGCTGTCGGGCGGAATCCTCGTATCTCCAAAACCGTTATTCTTCAGGAAATGAAAAAAACGGCGTACCTATTCTGCAGTGCACAGGGTTTAGTCCGCGTTGCAGTGGATTGTCTTGCACTAAATTCCTGTCCTCAGACGAGCACCAGAACTAGCGGGGGTCAAGATTTTTTTTTCTTTGAGCCCAGTGTTTTGAAGACATTTACCTCAGAAGACGTGTTGATTCGTTGCGACTCTTCTTGAGGAGAAATATGCCGCGAAGCTCTCCCGCGGAGTGAGGAAGAGGTGGACAGTTGAAGTGTCCAATGGAGTTATGAGATTTGCGCTCAAGCTATTTTCAAGACTTTAGATTGGTTAATAACTTGTAAAAATAACAGACCCACATGGGGACTGACCAATAGCATCGATATGTGAAAAAATATGAAATTGACAAAATTTGTACATACGAGGTTTCTGCCCGACAGCGACGATATATTACTCTAAAGCGTTACTTAGATTGTCCCCGCTGTTGAACCCATATAGGTCACAAGCATAATTGTATGACAGAGGATTTCTCTCCTATGTCAAAAGATTTCAGTTCTATAACAAAAATTTCCAGGTAGAATAATATAATAAAGCCAGAACCATGAACCAGGGTTTGGACTAAAAATTGTAAGGTTTTGAGTTTGAATGCCAGGTTCACCAAGCTGTAACTGCTGGGCCCTTGAGCGAGGCCCTTAACACTCAGTTGTATAAACAAAATGTATGTCACTCTGGGTAAGAGTGTCTGCAAAAGGCGATCGTGTAGAAATTCTTAAGGATTTTCAGCAAAGGTTCTATATAGTACCCTATAATAGAGAGCTTCTATATCAAAGATGGTTCCATGTAGAACCTGTTGAGGATGATTAGAACCCTAGAATAATCTATGGAGAACCATCCATTCATTTCTGAATGCTGAGGAGTTCCACTTCTTGCTTCTGAAAAAAAAAACATCTTCAGATTCTAACTGGGTTTTTTGATGGTTCCTCATAAAAGATGGTTCCTTCTTTGGTTTGTCTCTTTTGGAGTGTCCTCCAGGGTTCAGCTTAGAACTTAACAGACAATTTTTTTCCTCAGAGATGAACCACCACAGCCAATAACCATTATCTGTCCAAAGAATTGGGACAAATTTTATACAGACAACATGTTTCAAATGGTTAATATATGACAAGACAAGTCCAATGAAATGAGTAGATCTGTTAATAACTGGTGACTGTCTTGTGTGTGTTGGTACCTAAAACAACACAAAACCTTGACATCATCCAGAACCGATTTCATAACCGTGCTTCCGTCTCCTTCAATCAGCTTCAGTTAAATCACTCCATCACTCTCAGCCTGGCAGAGTGTGACGCTTTATAGATTGGATTTGATTAGATCTCTCCCCGCATGTGAGAGAAACTCAGGCCATTGTGGTTTACAGGCACTGTGGCTTTCTCACAGGGAGGAACTTCCTCTCTGCTGTAAGGGTGCTCGAGTCTGAGATGTCTCCATCGTCGCTTTCTGTCTAACTCTGTTGTGTTTAGAATGGACCTGACAGATTTTACATGGTACTTTTCCTTCGTTCTAGACAATACACAGAGAAAAAGACTCTCCTTCTCCGGAATCATTCCATATGCTCAGATCCCCAAAGGTTTTCTTATGCTTTTTGATTACTTTACATTATATACACTCTCTATCTATCTATCTAATATCTATCTATCTGTCTATCTATCTATCTATCTATCTAATATCTATCTATCTATCTGTCTGTCTGTCTGTCTGTCTGTCTCACCATATTGTTCATGTTTAATCTATCTATCTATCTATCTATCTATCTATCTATCTATCTATCTATCTATCTATCTATCTATCTATCTATCTATCTATCTATCTATCTGCCTGTCTGCCTGTCTGCCTGCCTGACTGCCTGCCTGCCTCTCTCTCTCTCTCTCTCTCTCTATCTCTCTCTTTCTCTCTCTCTCTCTCTCTCTCTCTAGATCTATCTATCTATCTATCTATCTATCTATCTATCTATCTATCTATCTATCT
Source organism: Tachysurus vachellii (assembly GCF_030014155.1). Taxonomy (NCBI): domain Eukaryota; kingdom Metazoa; phylum Chordata; class Actinopteri; order Siluriformes; family Bagridae; genus Tachysurus; species Tachysurus vachellii. Next base: position 4,883,892 of record NC_083464.1, on the reverse strand, counting down.
ATCTATCTGTCTGTCTGTCTGTCTGTCTGTCTGTCTGTCTCACCATATTGTTCATGTTTAATCTATCTATCTATCTATCTATCTATCTATCTATCTATCTATCTATCTATCTATCTATCTATCTATCTATCTGCCTGTCTGCCTATATCACTTTATGATTCACTTTTTTATGATCTATCTATCTATCTATCTATCTATCTATCTATCTATCTATCTATCTATCTATCTATCTATCTATCTATCTCTCTGTCTGTCTGTCTGTCTGTCTGTCTATCTATCTATCTATCTATCTATCTATCTATCTATCTATCTATCTATCTCAAGATTCGAGACATTTCATTATCTGGAATAAAATAAAACACTGAGCTCACACCTGAACTTCAACACTGGTGTTTTGTGACACACACACTAGCATATTAGCACTGCATTATATATACACTAAACTAAATAAAACCATTGTGTCAAAAACATTTATTTTACATCAATTTGCCTGTTTGCTCAAATTCAGCCAAAGTCATATCTGATGGCTTTTCCCAGACCACAGTACATATTATATGACCATCATGTTAATTTGTGTGCTCCGACCACATCAACACTACACACCTGCTAAATATATTGTCTCTAAATGTGCATTCCCAGGGAAATACTCCAATTTCATAGCATTAAATGACATTATATGCAATTAGATTAGATTGTAGTGTGTTTTAGTAGTCGAAGCTTTGCAGAAACACCGACTGGTTCGTTTACCACTGAGATCATTTGGAGCGCAGTCTAAACAAATCGCTGCAAATCCTTTGTGAAAGCGATGCTGCTAGCTAAAAGATGACAAGCTACAGCTGGGATTGGGAATCAGTCTGGAGAGAAAGCACCTGGGTTTTAGTCTAGACTTTTTGTTCTAGTGCTTTTTGCGAGTAAAGTAAAGATCAGGAAGCAAGGAATTATCACTTGCTTCCAGAAATTCCCTGCGATATCTCGTCCCTCTCCCCATCCCATTCCTAAACCCCTTAGGCCCTCAATAACATAAAGCTTATAACTCCTTGACTTATCTCAGGCTAGGCTTTAACCCCTGCTCAGACAGAAATCCAGTGCCAGTGACGGTTTCAATGAGATATCTCATAGCTCAATGCAATAGTGACACATTTTTAATGGAGCAGGTAAAGCGTAGACTGAGAGTGTCTCAGAGACTCACATACCTATAAATGTAAGATCCCATCATCCCCTACTTCTAAGGGCGCTTTCATATTTATTAGTCCGTTTACAGAGTCGGAGTTCTTTTTAGTTAAAGAATGAAAAACCGTGAACAAATCTTTGCCATGTAAAAAACGCAAAATTCATCAGAAGAGGTGGAGCTTAATATAGTGTACCCCCTGTAATAATCAATACATCATCCAGCATATATTTTGCCTCTTTGTTTGTTGGTCAGAATATTCAGAAATGCATCACACTTCTGCGGCACTACAATACTGCCCCTTGTCGCAGTTTGTGTCTCACAGTACGAGTCGGTTCAGAGTCGGCTCACTTTCACACCACACTCGAGATGCCAACTTTGCTTGGTTATTCTCAGGCCATTTTCTTTTTATTGTTGTTCCTGAATTAATTCTTGACTTAACTAAAGAATCTAAAGTCACCAACATGTCAAAGATACCATTCAAACGGACTAATATGAAAGCACCCTTAATGAATGGGAATCAGTATTGCTGGAGTTATTACCATTCCCTTTCTTTACTTTTACCTCACGTCACCTCTCTTGCTGCTCACTTCTACCACAGATCAACAGATAGTTATTAAATTCTCACTGAATCTTATTATTAGTGTTGTTTATTTATTTTGACTTATTTTTACTTGATGGTTTGTATAATGTCGGCCGTATTGTTTTCGGCTGAAATGTAACATGATATGTTTTGTATGCTACAGGGAGTTTTCATGTACGTTACAAACCGTCACGAGTTTGGAAGGCTCATTTCTACGGCCAACTACAACACGTCCCACTTCAACAACGATTTATGGCAAATATTTGAGAACCCGATGGTAAGCGTCCATACGTCTTACCTCATCCTATGCTGTTTATATGAAAAGAATGAAAGAAAGTCTGAAAGCTGTCAGAAATATAAACTAATTAATTCTTTGCGTTTCTCTGCATCATTGGTTAGGAATGCACAGCCGGAGACTGTCTAGTGATTGATTACTTGTGTGTTTAGATAATATGACAGCTATACTTGGGTCCTCTTTAAGGGTCTTTAACAAAACATTAAGCAGTAATCTGTTTTGTTTTTTTTACCTAGGACTGGAGAGAGAAATATGTTCATCCAAACTACACCCAGATCTTCACAGATAATCATCTGGAACAGGTAGAAACATGATTCTAAGACATCGTTATATGTAAGGAATTGAATACATCCCACATTTTTACTACATGTAAATCGCCAAGCCTCAGCATCTCTGTGTGTGTGTTTAAGTGTGTGTATATATGTGTGTGTGTATAGCCATGTCCAGATGTGTTTTGGTTCCCTGTGCTCTCTGAGCAAGCTTGTGATGAGCTGGTTGAAGAGATGGAGAATTTCGGCACGTGGTCTGGTGGAAAATATGAGGTCAGTCGTACTCTGTTTTGACATGTACCATCAGATGATCAGAGCAAGAAAGTCTCAAATAACCAAATTATTTTTCCTGGTAGTTTCTGTGTTGTTTTGAGGTTTTGAGGCTTTCACAAGTGTATTTAAACTGCAGGGTTTATTCATGCAAGTGCTGATGACTGATAGTTGTGTAACAGGATCTGGATCTTGTTTGTTTTTTTCTATTGATTCTTAATGTAGCTTGATGTGGGTCTAGAATTATCCAAGGTTCTGTTCTTAAATGAAATGAGACAAAAATAACACATAGATTTATTTTTTACATGCTGGAGTGTCTGGATTAGATTAACGTAAAGCATTATGTTTTCATTGCACAAGCAACAAAATTTTTATTTATTAAAAAAAAATATTTATTGTATTGTATTGTAAAGTCTGTGCCTAGAAATAAGTACATTGTAAAATTAATACATTGTAAAATTAACATTGTAAAATTAATATATAAAAGTAATTATTTTATTAATTCAGAACTTGTTTTGTCATTTGTTTAAATGGTCATTTTTATTTATTTATTTATTTATTTATTTATTTATTTATTTATTACAGTATACTTTTATTTATAATATATATATATATATATATATATATATATATATATATATATATATATATATATATATATATACACTATAGACACTAATACATTTACCTCTTTTATATACATTTTTGCACCTTTTAGTTATTTTACCTTTTTTTTGCAAAAAGGAAAATGATGGAATCATTATGAAGATGAAGAAGAAGCAAAAACAAAATGTAAATAAAGAAAAAAAACAAAAAAAAAATCCAACTTGGCCTTGAAAAAAAAATTTGTTACGCTTATTGTTACGACCCCGAAGGTGATTATTTTCCTATAAAAGGTTCCCATAGAGCTTTTATTCCTCTAATACCACAGCAATTTAAAAATGCTTTTAAAAACAAAGTGTTTATTTACTGCATAATTCAATGCCGTTCTTTTATAATATCCGCTGATAGTTTCTGCTAATGCTGAAGAAAGTACATGAAACAAGCAATGTATAATTACATCAACACTCTTGGACCAATAAGATTCATGAATTCAATTCAGCACAATGGTGTAAAGTGTTTTGTTCATATAAACATAACCTTTAAGTTGAAAATCAAAATAACTGATGCCCAGCACATTTCTCGTATAGAGACATCTTTTCCAGTCCAACTTTGCAAATTATGCCTCCACAGGACAAGCGTATTGCTGGAGGATACGAGAGCGTCCCCACCGACGACATCCACATGCGACAGATCGGCTATGAGAAAGAGTGGCTGCACTTTATCCAAGAGTTCATCTCACCCGTCACGCTCAAGGTCTTCTCGGGATATTACACCAAGGTGAGGAGACACGTGTGCACCGTACACTGTTAGATTCTTCCTGACCCTGAAAAGTAATGTTAAGTGAATCAGGTCTGTATCCGTGAGACAGTCAGAAACTCTGAGTCTCGGCAGTCTGTCCATTCGCCTTTCAGCTCTCTTTTTTGCTCGGTTTGTCTTAAGGAATTTTGTCTACAGACAATTTTGAAAGGGAAAAAAAAGAAAACAAAGGAGCTCATTCTTTGGTGATGTTTGTAATAATGTTCATTGTGGAATGTGCGTGTTTTCACTTGACAAGACTTCGAATGAAATGCTTTCCTTGAAATGTGTGCCTGTGTTGTGTCTCATACAGGGCTACGCTATCATGAACTTTGTAGTGAAATACACTCCAAACAGACAGGCGTATCTGAGGCCTCATCACGACTCCTCCACCTTCACCATCAACATTGCGCTCAACCATAAAGGCCAAGATTTCCAGGTATTGTTATTATTATTATTTTATTATTTTATTTTATTTTATTTATTTATTTATTTATTTATTTATTTATTTTTGAATGACATTGAACTGAGTAAACTAGGATTGACTACAATACTGTAGATTACAGTAAATTAAAATACTTCACATTTATGCATATGGCTTATATTATAGGTGACTGTAGTCAATTTGCTTCTGCAAAATTTCTTATAGAGTGAAAATTCTTTGTAGTCCACTGCAAATCTGGGAAACGACTGTATATGACAACACAGGGGAAGTCCTGGCCTAACGTTTAGAGAGTCTGACTCCTAAGGTTGTGGGTTCGAGTCTCGGGCCGGCCACGACTGAGGTGCCCTTGAGCAAGGCACCAAAGCCCCCAACTGCTCCCCGGGTGCCGCAGCATAAATGGCTACACACTGCTCCGGGTGTGTGTCCACGGTGTGTGTGTGTGTTCACTGCTGTGTGTGTGCACTTTGGATGGGTTAAACGCGGAAACAAATTCTGAGGTCACCGTAATGGGTCACCGTACTTAGCCGTATGTCACATCGCTTTAACACACCATACACACGTTGGATTCAACATGTTGCACCATGTTGATGGTTTGATTTTCTAACCTACAGCTAGTCCTCGAGTAGCTCATCCTCGAACAAGGAGATGCGATCCGATGACCTCGTCGTAACTAAGTCGAACCATGACCTAGCCTACCCAGCAGTCCTAATGAATGGTGATTATAGTATAGTGTAATTGGTTAATAATGTAACAAATTACAGTTGATTACAGTAAATTTGGTTAATGCAATATAACAGAAAGTTTGTTCAGTAAATAATATTGCTATAAAAACTTTAACAATGATGGTGACTAAAATGAAATCGCTAAAGCTACGTATCATACAAGCATTGAAGTATGTGAAGTATGTCATGTGACGTTACGTTATGCACTCGTAATGAGTAAATGTTTTTACTTTATTTCATTTGTTCTTTTAAATTATTAACTGAATTGTTAATTATAACACAGTTATAATGAATTTCTTTAATTATATATATATATATATATATATATATATATATATATATATATATATATATATATATATATATATATATATTTTTTTTTCTTTTTAATTAATTGTTTAATTTCTTTTAAACAATTTCTTTAAGAAAAAAAATGTTTGGGGGTGCTATGGGGGAGGTGCTATCAATAACAACCCCTGGGCATGGGGCAACGTGATTCACACCCCAGTTGATATCTCTTGGCACTTCTTGGAGTTTTGATCACTAGGTGCAATAATAATAACTTTATAAGTTAAAATGGTGCAATATATATATATATATATATATATATATATATATATATATATATATATATATATATATATACGTATATATATATATATATATATATATATATATATATATATACGTATATATATATATATATATATATATATATGCATATAGTTGTGAATGAGTTGTTTTATTTTGTCTTCTGCTAAATAAGCTGCTAATTAAGCTTAATGCTAATTAATGCTATCTTGTTTGCAAACATTTATAAAATCTTAAATTCTCCTTTACATTTTTTTTTGATCTTCCAGGGTGGAGGCTGCAGGTTCCACAGATATAACTGCTCCATAGAGTCTCCAAGGAAAGGCTGGAGTTTCATGCACCCAGGCAGACTAACACATCTTCATGAAGGACTTCCCACAACCAACGGCACGCGCTACATCGCAGTGTCATTCATCGACCCTTAACTTTCTCTTCTGAGGGACGGGTTTTAGATTCTGTTTATTTTGTTGCCTTTTTGTTCTTAGTGTAGGAAGATTGCGTGTCTCAAAAATGAATTTGGACGGTTTCGGATACACATACACATTTTTTTTTGTGAGAAAGTAGTGTTTATAATAGAAAAATAACGGGAAATGATCAATTTCATCCCTTTATTATCAAATGATCAGCGATTTTTTTTTTAAGAATTTTTATCTTTTTTTATCTGATTCTTCAGGAGACAAAACACCTGCTGATGTAGTTGATACGGTGCTGTTTTTATTATTATTGTTTTTTTAATTAATCTCCACCTCAGAGAAATATATTTTTTATTTTTTATCTGCAAATATATATATAAAAAAAAAAAAACAAGCAGAGAAATGACTACCAGATTTGATTAGAATTCCGGTTGAACTAAAGTTTGAAAAATTAAGTAGATTTTTACTTGAAGTGTGAAGTTTCCTGGATGCAGCATGAGCTTAGTTTGAATTAAATTATATTCATGGATGATAAACACCATTGAAAATGTTTGGTCCTGGACTAGGACTAAGCTTAGTACTGTATGTACCCAGACACTGGCCTACAACACGGTACTGTAAACCCCGAGTCAAGAGATGTCCGTCACTTCCTCAGTTCCTGAATCAAACGTTTTGGAGATGTCAGATATATATTTTACTTTCACTGAAAGTTGTTGCATTTTGACTGAACTTTGAGCCTCAGCCACATCCGTTTTAAATTATTTTGAAAGAAAAAATGTTTAAAAAAAAATGTAATAAATGAAGACATTCTTTAAAAAGAAAAGCTGTTTTGTTTTAATCATTCCACACTTTATTTGTAGAAATTAAACTCACACACTCTCACTGTGTGCACACACACACACTCTCATTCACTCATGCACTCACACACTATGGACAATTTTCCAGAGATGCCAATCAACCTACCATGCATGTCTTTGGACCGGGGGAGGAAACCGGAGTACCCGGAGGAAACCCCCGAGGCACGGGGAGAACATGCAAACTCCACACACACAAGGCGGAGGTGGGAATCGAACCCCCAACCCTGGAGGTGTGAGGCGAACGTGCTAACCACTAAGCCACCGTGTCCCCAGGTTTTGTGATTATTATTATTTTATTTTATTTTTTTGTGAATGAAAATTGTGTTGCATTTCTGCCATTTCAGAAGAGAATAATTACTCTAATCGAATTGACATGGGAATATGTTTAATAGTTTAGTATATATAAATAGTATACATTAAAGTGCATACAAAATACACATACATGTACAGCTACGTTTATTTGTAAGAACGTGTAGTAAATGATCTGTTTTTCAAGTTGGATCACATGACAATCAGGCCAATCACAGAGTTTTAGATATAAGGGTTCTCTGATCCCTGGTAAGAGCTAAACATTTACAATTTCAAAATCTTTCCATGTACTTGATGTGTTTCCATTAACAGTGGATGTTTAACATTGGACATTTAACCACTGGGGATGTCATAGTCTAGAGTTTAAAGTGTTGGACTACCAATTGGAAGGTTGTGAGTTTAAATACCAGGTCCACCAAACTAACACTGCTGGGCCCCTGAGCAAGGCCCTTAACTCTCAATTGCTCAATTGAATAAAAAAAATAAAATGTAAGTCACTCTGGATAATGCTGTCTGCCAAATGCTATAAATATATGTGACAGAAAAAGATATTTTATTATTATATTATTGAGGTATTAAAAAATATATAGAATTATCTAATTGTTTGTTTAGTTCACTTGGAAATAATCATTCTGGAAATTTTAGGTATATTTCAGTGAAATGTTACATCATGAAAATCTGGAACAGTAAAAATAACAATAGAATAGAAATAATGGAATAGAAAAGGAAACATAAATCGTTCTGTTTCCATCAAGTGACATTCAGATGAATAATAATGTAAAAAAAAAAAACGTCATGAAGCCACCAAACCACACTCGCTATTATTTGCAGCTGAAACATTTTATATTCCTTAATAAAAAATTGATCTCTGTATCAAGTGTCCTATCTTAGCCAAAGACTTAAAAATGTCTATTTAAATGTCAATCTAACATATACATATATATATATATTCTCCAAGAATTCGTTTTCTTGGAGAAAGATATATCTTTCTCCAAGAAAACGAATATATTTCCAAAACGGAAACGTTTTCAAAACTTAATTTAACATCTGGCAGCAAAGATTATGGTGTTTAAGTTCGGTTTGGAATCAGACAGTAGCTGTTAAAATGTCTGCCGTACTTTGTCACCGCCACGTCATCATCAAAACAAAGAAGAGCGTCTGTACAGTTTCTACAAATGACATCATACAAAGTTTTAAAATGTTTGGATGACCTCAAAAAGACATTTACAGTAGGCAACAGAACAGAAGAACTGAAAATGACAGAATCAGCGGTCATTTTTAGACACCGATTTTGAAGCGAGCGACAAGACGAGACTGATGAGGACGATACTGATAAACAAAGTGAGTAGGTTATAAAGGGAATGGGAATGAAAGGTTTAAATATGGATTTCTTCATATTGGGGGATGTGGTAGCTTAGTGGTTAAGTTGTTGGACTACAATACTAATCCTAATACTTTTAATCCCAGCTCCACCAATACCCCTTTTCCACCAAAAAGAACCGGGTGCTGCTTCAAAGTTGGTTCCACTGGCGATCCTTCTAAGAACCGGTTTGCCTTTCCATCAGTTAGAGAGCCATCGCAGAGCCGAGGCTGACATCACTGTACAGTATATGTGTCACGTTACACAGCAACGTTAGCGCAGCAGCGGTAAACACAAACACAACAACAATGGCGGATGTTGCTTTACTGTTAATGCTCATGGCTTTGTGAACATACATTAGCATGCGGCGAATCCAACATGTACGTGCAGCTCCATGTAATCTGTATAAACGGAGGTTGTAATCGAGAAAGTACATAACATTATTTTATCATTAACACAGAAAAAAGTTAGCCTTAGCATGTAGCTACCTACTATCATGTGTGCTGATAATGTATCATGTCGCGGTAAAGTAAAAGTGTATTAAACATTAGTATACTTAAGGTACATTATTAAATGCGCTAACAGTAGCCCCGCCCACAGCCCCTGACGCAAGCGGTTCTTAAGTCTAGACCAGCAACGTTTTGGTGCTACTTAAGAACCACTTTTCCTGGTTCAGAGCCGGTGCTTTGGCTGTCGAAAAAGAAAGAACTGGTTCTAAATTAGGCTCCGAACCAGCACTCAAACTGCCTCGGTGGAAAAGGGGCACCAGCGCTGGGCCCTTAACCTTCAGTTAAAAATGTAAGACATTTTAAAAATGGCGTCTGCTAAATACCGTGTATGTAAATGGAAATATATAAAACAATAGAAATTCATGAAAAAGAGAAGGTTCAGTTTTGAGAACAACTGTAGTACGGAGATCTGTTCAAACAATATAGTAGAAAATGGCAGGGATTCAAGAATGTGAAGAGTTCTCAAACATAAAAGCTGATATAAAACTCTCACTGATGCATGTCATGAAAGCTCATGGTACGACTGCGTATTTCAGTAATGGCCTACATTTTCTGCTGCGTTTAACTCTAGCCATCACTGTTCACTGTTCCAGCGAAGTTCTCATTTTCATATCTGTCTCTAAGATTTATACACTGCTTTCTGTTAAATTCAGATTCATTTCAATGAGGAATTTGAGAAGCTCTTGGGAAATCAAGCTCATACAGTATATCCTACAGAGTTCCAGTGCATCTGAGCCTGTGAGATCTGTTTCTTTTTTTTTACAAGAAACAGGGATGAAGTCATGCTCTGTAATTTTATCAAAGGAGGGGTAATTTGTGGAGGCGGGTTAAAGGCTCCCACAGAGCCTTATGGGACGCCGGGGAGAGTTTTCTCATCTGAGTGTTGTACCACTGTATGTGTGTGTGTGTGTGTGTGTGTGTGTGTGTGTGTTTCTTCAGAAAAGGGTGCGTGACTGGGTGCACATCGCCTGAGAATTTCCACGTCCATGTGTGTGAGGCAGAGAAATGGGGGAATGAGAGGAGAGCGGGTTTAGAGTCAGGGGAGGGCAGACAGGTTAGAGAATAACGTGTCTTTGTGAACAAGAGAACCACATACACGCCAGCTGGGCCTCTGAAATGAGCCATTGATGCTGTACAGCAGCACAGGAAACCTGACAAGCTAATAAGCTAACAGATTCCCAGAATAACAGTATAGTCGTATAGAAGTAAAAAATGTTATCTTGTCTGTGATCAATGTGTGTGTGTGTGTGTGTGTGTAATCTAGTAAATAATAGCATTAGCTAAATAAATAATGTGGATAAATACTGTGCAAAATCTGGGTAAAGAGAAATGTTAATAATTTTAAGTGAATATATGTGGAAAATCTGCAAAGATGCATTTCTGACATGTTGCTGCCTGAAAAGGTAAATAATACTATTTAAAGTGGGATAAGTTATTAGATACATTTAAAAGTAATAATAATAATAATAATAATAATAATAATAATAATAATAATAATAATAATAAATTAAATAATCAGTTGAAATCAAACCATGTGAAAAGTGTTCATTTGAAAATAAATGAATTGAATGAATGACATTCATTCAGAAAAATCAAATGTAAAAATCAGTTTATTTAAGTTAATGAAATGACCTGTGAAAATCAGTTATTCATGAGTCAAAAAAACATCTTGAGTCAAAAAAAGTCATGAAAAAATGATAAATAAATCACATAAATATTATGTAAATATTAAAGAATTACTTTTTAAAAAAACAACATGAAAATAAATTCATCATGTGAAAGGATCAAAAAGATCATAAGCATAAATCTCATTAAAAATGAATGTTTAAAAAGTGATCCTTTAAAAAAAAAAACTTAAGGGTTATTCCAAATGTCAAAGGTTCTAAGCTTCTTAAATGTGTTTGGTTATTAGAACAAATGTTTTCTAATAAGTAAACCATCATAGAACCTTGATGGAGTTCTTCTAAAAAGCATGTGGGAATGAAAAGTGAAAGTAAGTAAGTAAGTATGTAAATAAGTAAGTAAGTAAGTAAGTATGTAAATAAGTAAGTAAGTAAGTAAGTGAGTAAGTAAGTGAGTAAGTAAGTGAGTAAGTAAGTAAGTAAGCAAGTGAGTACGTAAGTAAGTAAGTATGTAAATAAGTAAGTAAGTAAGTAAGTGAGTAAGTAAGTAAGTGAGTAAGTAAGTATGTAAGTAAGAAAGTAAGTAAGTAAGTAAGTAAGTAAGTACGAAAGTAAGTATGTAAGTAAGAAAGTAAGTATGTAAGTAAATAAGTAAGTATGTAAGTAAGTGAGTAAGTAAGTATGTAAGTAAGAAAGTAAGTAAGTAAGTAAGTAAGTACGAAAGTAAGTATGTAAGTAAGAAAGTAAGTATGTAAGTAAATAAGTAAGTAAGTAAGTAAGTGAGTAAGTAAGTATGTAAGTAAGTAAGAAAGAAAGTAAGTAAGAAAGTCAGTCAGTAAGTATGTACAGTTAGAAAGTAAGTAAGTATGTAAGCAAGTAAGTCAGTCAGTAAGTAAGTAAATAAGTATGTAAGTAAGTAAGTAAGTTAGTAAGTCATTCAGTAAGTACTGTAAGTAAGTATGAAAGCAAATAAGTAAGTAAGTAAGTAAGTAAGTAAGTAAGTAAGTAAGTAAAGATTTCATGTCCCAGAATCTGATGATAGGCTGGTGACTTTGAATGTCAGCAGAGCTTATGTTTTGGCTTCTGGCTTTTACTACATAGTTCTTTCTATGCCATAATTGTATATATATTCAAATGGTAGAAGCCACACTGGAAAGAAAAAGGATTTCCACTGGTTTGGAGAGCGGATGAGTGTCTAACTGCAGGGCATGGTGTATCGGAAAATCATCACTTGCTGTGTGACACACTGCGGCCATGACCACACTAATGACTGGCCCGTAGCACAGTGAAATTCCTTTTCTTGCATATCCCAACTTTGTATGTTAGGGTCAGAGTGCACGGTCAGCCATGATACAGTGCCCTATAAGCAGTGAAGGTTAAGAGCCTTGCTTGAAGGACCAACAATGGCAGCTTGGCAGTGCTGGGGCTTGAACCCTGATCTACAACCCAGAGCCTTAACCACTTGCGCTACCACTGCCCTAATTTACGTGCCAATTAACACAATTGTCTAAATGTGATACCCTAAGCCTAAACCCTAACCCTAACCCTGACCCTAACCCTAAGTAAACACAAACTTTACATAGAGAATTTTTCCCCCAATAATCCAGTAAAATCGATTAATCTATTATCCTAATTTAATCATTCTACCTATTCTAACTACCTTACCTGACTCGTTAGAACTTGTTACTTAGGTCAAGAATTGGTATTCATTCATTCATTCATTTTCTACCACTTATCCGAACTACCTCGGGTCACGGGGAGCCTGTGCCTATCTCAGGCGACATCGGGCATCAAGACAGGATAGACCCTGGACGGAGTGCCAACCCATCGCAGGCCACACACACACACACACACACACTACGGACAATTTTCCAGAGATGCCAATCAACCTACCATGCATGTCTTTGGACCGGGGGAGGAAACCGGAGTACCCGGAGGAAACCCCCGAGGCACGGGGAGAACATGCAAACTCCACACACACAAGGCAGAGGCGGGAATCGAACCCCCAACCCTGGAGGTGTGAGGCGAACGTGCTAACCACTAAGCCACCGTGCCCCCTAGATTATTAGGAACAATAATACCAGAGCTTAAAAATGCTGTGATTCTTTGGACGTTGTCTTAATACACAAACCATGGGATCATCTCTGCACATCTAACTGGCGCTAACTGATGCTAAGCAACACAGCAAAAGAAATCTAGAGAAAGTTATCAAACAACTTCCAGGTTGCAATCTCCACTGTCCAACATGTCATTAATACACTGCATTTGGAATTATGGAATTGTGTGTAAAAATCAATGTACGATTTGAACAGATATTTCAAAACATACATATAGATCTGCTTGTATCCAGGGCAGACAGACAAAGCAAACGTTTGTGCATCGTTCTACTCTTGTATGTGGGCATGTTGTAGCCTAGTGTTTAAGTTGTTGGGCTAACAATCGGAAGGTTGTGAGTTCCATCCCATTTCCACCAAGCTGCCACTCTTGGGCCCCTGAGCAAGGCCCTTAACCCTCAATTGCTCAGTTGTACAAAAAAATGAGACAATGTAAGTCGCTCTGGATAAGGGCGTCTGCTAAATGCTATAAATGTACTCTGCAGCATTGTTTGCCAAACATGATCTGCATGGAAGAGTCATTAGGAACAAAACTGTTTTGGGAACATCCTTGTTCACTAAGCAACTACAAAAATGGGGACACACATTGTGTCTATACTGTATGTCCACTTTGTAAAAACATCCACAGCTACACATATACACACTTTACCTTGATTATTATTAATGCAACGCATTCTTGCTATGCTACACCAATAATGAAAGAAACATATTGTAACGTAAAACTTTTGATTGTGTTTCTATTCTTATGTAAAGCTTCTTTGAGACAATGTGAATTGTTAAAGGGACTATACAAATAAATTTAATTGAACTGAATTGAATATAAAACCATACCCACAAACGAGTCCAGTTATGGGTCAAATATCTAGTTATTTTATCCAAAGACAAGCACGGCAGCAGTAGCTGGATCATTGTCAGCAGCAGAATTTGCCCTCTTCTCACCTACCAGCAGTGTAAACAGAGAACACATTAAAGCAGTGTTACTCTTTCTGCAGATAGAGGCAGCCTTTATATTAGACCACACAACTATTCTTGGGCATTCTACATATTTAAGTCACTTATACAGTTTTACAGTATATCAGTATACCGTGTGCAGTTTTCACTGGACTATTAAGAGTCTTAAGAGTCTCATTTGTCCCAATTTCACGAGGTTGCCTTCCAGATTAAAAACAGCTGGATCTCACGCTGCTGTGTGTCTCCCGGTGGACTGTAGGTCTGAGGGTAGCTCTATTTCTTAAAACATATTTTGGTTCCTTATGTAATCGTGGGCAGCTCAGTGGTTAGAGTTCTGCACTTTTGACTGGAATACTGGGTAACTGGATAAAGGCAGAATAGTCAGAGGGAACCTTGAGTATAACCTGTAACCCTTGACAGATTGTATTGTTTTAGATTAAAGAGTGTGCGCCAAATGAATGACTGTAAACATAAATATCTTGGTACATTGCTTTTCTGTAGAATCTGGGAAGTAGGCCAAGAGACTATAAAAGGGTTTTGGACTCAGTAGTCTTTCACATTGCATTGTGTGATTGATCCAACATACCTTAAGCAAGAGCTACAGTGCCATGTCTTCAGCCTTCACTTGAATGTTTGCACATTTTGTCATGTTACAACCTGTAATTGAAGTGGACTGAAAACAGATTTTTTTGGGGTTCTTGAATTACCTGGTATGTCTAACAGCTGTAAGTGCATATTTTTTGTTGTGACACACACACACACACACACACACACACACACACACACACACACACACACACACACTTTGTTGGCTGAAATTGCATTCCCACCCCTGGGTTAGGACCAGTCATCTGGGCGATGTCTCTAACACACATTGCGTTGTGTGTCTCTTTGGTTTGACTCCACACAAGTAGGAGGAGTCAGATCATGTTTAACTCCACACTCTGGACTTTTGTTTCTGAAGTGAATGCTGATTAACAAAAGCTGCTGATTAACAAAAGCTGCTTTTTATATTAATAACATCCTCATTGCATCTGATGCTGGTGATTTTGTCATCCTTGTCCTACTGGCCCAAACAGCTGCCATTGATACAGTTGACCACCGCATTTTAATATCTCGTCTAGGTCAACTTGTGGGTGTCTGTGGCCCTGTTTTAGAGTGGTTCTGGTCCTACTTAACAAATAGGACTTTTTCTGTGGGTCTAGGTGGTCTAAAACCCTCCACTGCTCCCTTGTCCTATGGGATTTCACAGGGCTCAGTTCTGGGGCCATTAATCTTTTCGCTTTATCTGCTTCCCCTGGGATCCATCCTTATACACCATAGGATTTCCTTTCAGTGTTATGCAGATGATACCCAAATCTACATACAGTACCTGTAAAGAAAAAGGAGGGTTCCTCCATTGCACATCTCCTTTCATGTCTTGATGACATTAAAGCTTGGA
Organism: Tachysurus vachellii; assembly: GCF_030014155.1. Classification (NCBI taxonomy): domain Eukaryota; kingdom Metazoa; phylum Chordata; class Actinopteri; order Siluriformes; family Bagridae; genus Tachysurus; species Tachysurus vachellii. The sequence goes on along the minus strand of NC_083464.1, from coordinate 4,868,575 downwards.
TGAAAGTAAATTTTCTCCATTGTAATGATAACAAGACAGAGGTGATGTTGTTTGGCCCAAGTGGCTCCTATAAGTTCTCTCTAACCTCTGTCCCTTGGCATCCTATGTTAGACCTGTTATAACTAATCTAGGCTTTAAAATAGATGCTGATCTTAAATTGGATTGCCAAATTAGTGCAGTTATGAAGTCCAGATTTTTCACCTAAGGCGCCTGGCAAAAAAAAAAACCCTCGTGTCCAGGCAACAATTTGAGGTGGTAATCCATGCCTTTATTACATCTTGACTAGATTACTGTAATGCAATTCATATTGGTCTTAGCCAGTCTTCTCTGTCTCGCCTTCAATTGGTCCAAAATGTTTTTGCTTGTCTTTTGACTGGTTCAGGGAAATATGACATATAACACAAATTTTGGCCTCACTTCACTGTTTGCTGGTGTATTATAGGGTTCAGTTTAAAGTGCTTTTATTTGTTTTTAAATCTTTAAATGGTCAGACCCTGACATATCTTACCAAACTGCTTCACCCCTGCAGTCCTGCCCGTTTGCTTAATTCAGCCGATCAATTGCTTCTGGACACCAAAAGGTCAAAGAGGAAGCTTAGAGGTGACCGAGCTTTCTCTGTTGCTGCTCCTAGGCTATGGAACAACTTGCCTCTGTACATCAAACAGGCACCCACTCTCACTCACTTTCTACCGCTTATCCGAACTACCTTGGGTCACGGGGAGCACGGTTCAGGTGTCATCCGGCATCAAGGCAGGATACACCCTGGACGGAGTGCCAACCCATCACAGGGCACACACACACTCTCATTCACTCACACAATAGGGACAATTTTCCAGAGATGCCAATCAACCTACCATGCATGTCTTTGGACTGGGGGAGGAAACTGGAGTACCCGGAGGAAACCCCCGAGGCACGGGGAGAACATGCAAACTCCACACACACAAGGTGGAGGCGGGAATCGAACCCCCAACCCTGGAGGTGTGAGGCGAACGTGCTAACCACTAAGCCAAACAGGGCCCCACTGTTTCATTATTTAAAAATCAGTTGAAAAAAAACATTTCTATTGTTTTCCTGTTTTTTTTATTTAATTCTGATTTATTGCTGTTATTATTTTATTTTGTTACTATTTAATTATTTTATTATCTGTATTTTATGATGTACAGAAATTTGTGTTCAGCTGTGGCTGTTTTAAAAGTGCTTTATAAATAAAGTATTATTATTATTATTATTATTATTATTATTATTAAAAGATCTATTAGTGTTCTCCTCCAAGCGAGTTTAATTACTGTTCCTGGTGATTCAGTTACAACACTGTAGACATGAGATCAGTGCTGAAGCAGATCACATCACAAGATCACAAGAGACTGCTGCTCTTATTTCATTTAGAAAAAAGACCTCACCATGATTTGCCTGTCAGTGAAAGCGGTGCAATAACGAGAGAGTGGGAAAGTGTGTATAAAAGAAAAGCGAGGGGGAGAGAAGGAGTGAATGATGGGTGGAAAGTGGAAAAGTACTGAGGAAGTGAGAGAACACTTGTCTTCCGGACATGACTGAAAATCAAATAAACAAGGACACAGGCATTAGAGCTATGTTCCATGTTCAAGTACTGTTTTATATGAGAAAGAGGAAAACGTTCCATGAACACAGAAAGAAACAGAAGAAAAATTATATAAAGTGTATTTATTGTTCATATAGTGTTTAAGGAGAAAATGGGTAAAGAAAGAAACGGCACATTCTGATAGTGGTACATATAAACAAAGTTCAGGTATTATACATATCTTACATATCTTATATATCTTACACAAACACCCTAACTCAGTATTTACATTGTTAACAAATACACAAGCTTAGATCGATCACAACCACAGAGTCCACCATTTTCCTTATCACTTTTATATGTCATTTCCACAATGCTTGTCTGTCATGATCAAGCCCAATTAAAGACTGACACATTACCCACAAGCCCCTGCAGGTTTCCTTGCTACAATTCACACTCGCTCTAATCACTCACTCCAGTTTCTTATTATTACTTTCAATTTGTACCATTATTTTAAGTTCTGGTTTCTGTGTACCTATTGGTCATGCTTTTCAAGTTTGTCTTCCCTATAGCACAAAGCATGGTGATGGCTCCCCCTAGTGACAGGGAGGACAGAGAGACAAGACAATACAAAGCACAAAATCTCATATATATATATATATATATATATATATATATATATATATATATATATATATATATATATATATATAGGTTTCTCAGATAATTCAATATGTTTTCTTTTCTTTTATCAGAGAAGCATCTTATTTATTTGCTCTTGCCTAAAGCTTCCTATATGCATCTGGGTTTATTTACCATTAAAAATGCAATACACCATTTATTTATCTGGAAAGTTTTGAGTAAAGGATGAATAATAAATAGACACTATAGAACTAACTAATGTTGATTCCCATTAAATACTTTTTTAATAAATGTTTCATCACCTCCAAATCTTAAGCCATTATTCTGGAAGCCTGTTGTTCTTTAGCATTAATTTAACTTTTACCATATATACTAAAAATCAACATCCATATACACTTAGAATATGGTGTAGTGACGTGACTTACGGTTAAGTACGGTGACCCATACTCAGAGTTCGTTCTCTGCGTTCAACCCATCCAAAGTGCACACACACAGCAGTGAACACACACCGTGAACACACACCCGGAGCAGCGGGCAGCCACTCTCTAACCATTAGGCCACGACTAAATATATTAACAAATATTGTATATTAACAAATGAAATGTAGGGGGGCACGGTGGATTAGTGGTTAGCACGTTTGCCTCACATCTCCAGGGTTGGGGGTTCGAATTCCCGCCTCCGCCTTGTGTGTTTTCCATCTCTGGAAAATTGTCCGTAGTGTGTGATTGCATGAGTGAATGAGAGTGTGTGTGTACCCTGCGATGGGTTGGCACTCCGTCCAGGGTGTATCCTGCCTTGATGCCCGATGATGCCTGAGATAGGCACAGGCTCCCCGTGACCCGAGGTAGTTCGGATAAGCGGTAGAAAATGAGAGCGAGAGAGAGAACAAATGAACTTTCACTCGACTGCACCTGTTACAATTTCTCTTCTCAGCATGTGTCACGGTTCTAAGTACATCAAGCACTGCATTAATATTTTGCGTTGAGTTTCAACCAGAAGGCTTTATTTGCATCAGTTTTAATTCTAGTCTGGTCTCCATTCCAATTGTGTGCCTCTGTTAAGCCCTAGATTACTTTATACTCTGGTGTTTCTGCCTTTCATTTATATTCCAATCATTCATTTTGCAGTATTTACTCTGAGCCAAGTTCTGGATCACGGGGTTTTGACCTGTGTGAGTTTAAATGGATTAGAAGTAAGAATTAAATGCAACTTTCAATTGTAGTAATTACTACACAAGTTTTATCATTTTAGATTTCAGATATTATGAGACGGTCTGGGAAACATGTCAGGTGTCACTATGGAGGGATTCTGAGGCGGAAAATGAGTTTTCAAACGAAATGGGCTTTTCGGTCCATAATAGACGTGGGCAATGAAACTTTAAGAAAATCCTTGTTTCATTTACTTGTTTTATTTTGGCTATATTCCTATGAAAACCATCTTATATAAGAAGCCAGTTTAACAAACAGCTGTAAAAACAGTAAGTTTAGAATCTATGCTAGCTGTGTGTGATTTCCTCCCACAGTGAAGATCATTCTTTGATCAAGTGGTTGTGGAGCTGTGTGTAAATTTCCATCTAATCAGACTTTAAAGTGCTCCAGATTTACTTGCAGTTAAGATACATACAAAAGCAAGTAAATTTATTTATAGTTTTCAGAACTATAGACTGTTCTCCCCGTGCCTCGGGGGTTTCCTCCGGGTACTCCGGTTTCCTCCTCCGGTCCAAAGACATGCATGGTAGGTTGATTGGCATCTCTGGAAAATTGTCCGTAGTGTGTGATTGTGTGAGTGAATGAGAGAGTGTGTGTGTGCCCTGTGATGGCACACCGTCCAGGGTGTATCCTGCCTTGATGCCCGATGACGCCTGAGATAGGCACAGGCTCCCCGTGACCCGAGGTAGTTCAGATAAGCGGTAGAAAATGAGTGAGTGAGAGAGAGAGAACTATAGACTATATGGCCAAATGTTTGTGTACACACAGCCTATTTTTTAACCTATTACAGATTTGGTATCCCTCCACCATTAAATTTGCTTCCTCTTTTCTTAGAAGGATTTTCACTAGATTTTAGAGTTTGGCTGTGAGGTTAGCTAGTAGCTCTTAACGAGAATCAGTAATTACTGCTCAAGTTTCAGTAATTACTGCTTATTTAAAGTGAACACCTAATAGTATACATATGGAGTACTGGGATATGGTAGCCTAGTGCATAAAGTGTTGGACTACAGCTAGGAAGGTCATGAGCTTGAATAGTAGAGCCACTAAACTGCCACTGCAGGGCCCCTAAGCAAGGCCCCTAACCTTCACATGGTCAACTGTATAAATGAGATAAATGTAAGTCCCTCTATAAGGCATATGCCAAATGCTATAAATGTAAATAAGTAATTAACTATTACTTTGCAGATGTTAAGAAGAAGAAGCTTGTACTGCCGTATACAATTGAAATATACTGTTAGGAAGCTGGGCTCAGAGCACAGGGTCAGTCATAATGCAGCATCTCTGTAGCAGAGCAGGTAAAGAGCCTTGCCCAAAGATACCCACCTTTCTGACCAGTAGCCAAGAGCTTTAATTTTTGAACCACCACTGCTTCATAATTAATATTAACTATATTAGGAATAAGATGTGTTAATGAAGAGCTACTTATTTGCTCCTGCATGTAGTTACCTAGATATCTACGAGTTGTTGAATTGTATTGTAATGTGTTTATTCTGATAGTAAAATATGAGGGAATGTGTGGTTAAGATGTGGTTAAGATGTTGGACTACCAATTGGATGGTGGGATTCTTTATTCAAATGATTGGAGAGACCAGAAGAGTATTTTTGGATATTTACAAGTGATGGAAAACAAGAATATGAGATGATAGAGTGAAGAGTTCCTGGAGAACAATTTCTGCTCCACCAAATGAAGAGGAGACAGTTGAGGGAAGTTTTGGCACTTTTCAATGATGCCCAACTGATCCTGGAAGAGCTGTGTCAAGCACATCTTACTGAGTGGAGAACCTTCTAGTCCTACTGCATCAATCCTGATGTCCTACCTCTGATCAGAGTCTCATCACCTGGTATGCATTCTGCTGGGGATAGATCTGCGTCTATAAGCCTGTGACTCACAGATTTGCTGTGGATGGTGCCGGCTGGAGACTGTCACGTCGTCTTTGAGCTACTGTTGCGTCTGTCACCTTTGTGCTCAATTCTTCATCAGCGATCTTCAGCAGGAATAAGACCTGTTAGTTCCTCAGGAGCTCTTGGTTGCTTAATTCCACTGAAGTACAAAGTGTTGTACAGTATAAATGACATTATTATGTCGCTTTGTAGAAGCCAACATTCTGTTTTCCTATTTAAGCTTAGACAAAAATTTGTCAAGAGTAACTCCTCCTAGGGAGCCACATGCATCAAATTCGGATATGTTGTAGACCCTCGTCTGAAGTTTGTTGCTCTTACTTTACTAAGCGATCCAAGTACTGGTACTTCCGGTACCAAGTCTCAAAGTGGCCTTTTTTCCCATAGACTCCCATTATAAACTTTGGAGGTTTATAACTTGGCAAGCTTTCAAACTATCTACACCAAACTCGGCCAGCTCCATTAGGAATATACGCTGGACAAAGTTTTATATTGGTGTACCGACTGGCCTTCCGGTTGTGCCGCAGCCCCGCCCCCAAAATATGCAAAATCAAAAAACTTTTTACAACATGGACATGTGTCATATCAAAACACTCACAACAATGAGGGGAACTTCCTCACAGGTATTGTTCCAGCAGGTCCTATAGCTGCTGATGGCTTGGAAAAAACGTGCACGCTTTACGCACACCAAAAGACCTTTGTAGTAGATTTTAACTTGACTACTTTATTGAACATGATGCAAGCATATATTTACAATCCTTGAAGAAAGAAAGTTGATATCCAGTGTGTTACTCTTATAGTTTCTGTGTGGTAAAAAACTGTACGTGTTCCCCTTTCCACCAAGCCAACTTCCTCTACCTGTAGGAAACACCTGTTTTTAACCCCTCTGTGCACACATTGCCCCCACCTGGTGACAGCCCAAAATGCATTTACAACATTGGCTCCTACAGGTATTCTGATGACGTCACGTGATGTCACGTTATGTCATGTGATGTCACGTGAAAATTAAAAATTAGCACAACATGGACTTGTGACATACAGTATCAAAACACTCAGCACAATGAGGAGAACTTCCTCGAGAGTATTCAGATGGCATCACATGCTCGTCTCCACTTACCTCCAAATGTTTTGGCACCCTAGCTTTCTGTCTACATGCTTCCAAAAGTAACACTGACCCTTATGTCCACTCGACCTCGACCGTTTGTCACGACAAACTTTACAAATCTAGTTTACATTTACGTTATTTCCTGTCCAGTGTCACCCAAATGAGCATGAGGTTCCTTTCTGAGTCTGGTTTCTCTCAAGGTTTCTTCCTCATATCATCTCAGGGAGTTTTTCCTTGCCTTAATTTTACTTCATGTTAAACTTTAAACTTTAAAATGTTGATTCTGTTTCTATAGTTATGTAAAGCTGCTTTGAAATTATTAAATAAATTGCATTGAATTGAAGTGAATTGAATGCAATTTATTTAATAATTTATTCATTCATTCATTTTCCTTCCTTTTTATTTCCCATCCTGGCAAATAAAAAGGAAGGAAAATGAATAAATGTTTGGAGATAAAAGATTTTATTCTTTTATAAAGCAACCAATTTATGCTGAAAATATAAACATCCAAGACAAAATATGTGCTAAAATTTGTATGACTATTTCTTTTGTTCCCTTTTTGATCAAATCATCAAACAAAGATGCGTTTCTAGAGTGTAAAATTACAAAGAAAAAGTAATGGATTTTTTCCTCTTCACTGCCGCTATTTGCTTCATGTGGCATCAATGTCACTGAAGCAGACTGAGGGTGTGACATCTCATACACATCCAGATGGCTTTAAGATTGTACAGCTTCTGGGCACAGCCCACTGTATCCAATAAACATTCCCTAACTTGGTCTAAACACTCAACTGTAAAAACATCCTACAGAGGTTTAGCTTTGAAAGGAAGACATTCTTAAACAAAACAGAGCCCATAGTGAGCATGAAATTCCAGTCTCATCCTCACACTAACACACGTTATTAAACCTCCACCATAAGCTCCGGCTATAAGTGATCTTTTTCAGGTGTGTGATAAAGTTGTTCTCCTAAACACCAGTTTGAGTTAATTGGATGCTGTATATTCAGCAGAACTGTTTACAAGTGCTGCTAAGCTCTGTTTAGACAAATTACACAGCAACGCCCTGGAAAAACAGTCCAAGGCCCCAGAACTTCCAAAGAGAGGTTTTATTATCTGTGGAGAAATATAGGAGAAAAAATTCAATGAATATATACGTGTATATATACATACACGTATATATTCATAAGATTTTAACATTACCTTAAACTTTTAATTTATAAATTAACAAGACTTTAACTTTTTGTTACCAGAAAGCTTCTTATTTTGTTTTTTGTTTTTTATTTCCTGCTTTTATTTATAGATGTATATGGGAGGTAAAAGGGAAAAATAAATGACCTGCTTTCTAATTTCACAGTCTAGAAATGTGAATCTTGTTTCAGTCAAATCTTAGTTTGATGATTTGATCAAAAAGAGTGGAATAGTCATACAAATTTTAGTACAGATTTTGTCTTTGAATTTTATGTACAATATTTAGCATGAATATGTTGGTTTCTATACAGGTTTATAGATCTGCAGGTCTGTATAGATATTTGATTTAATTTAAATTATTGGTAATAAGATTCATATTAACAAGTAGTGTGTTTCTTTTAATGTTTCTTTTATTGTGATAAAGTCTGCTGCAGAGATTTAATTGAATTTTTCATTCTTTCTCTGCATTAATATCATTTGTTAATATTGTATCTATTATTCATTTGTCATGCTAAGGGCGCCGCCCACCACTAGGGGCGCCCGTGCGCCCAAATTATTATTTTATATATATATATATATATATATATATATATATATATATATATATATATATATATATATATGTATATATATTTTATTACCTGAGAAGTATTTTATTTATATATTTATTATATATATTTTATTGCTGTAAGAAATTCAAGGAAAGCAAGGTCTCCGTAATATAGTTTTTTTATATAGTTTGTGTGTGTTTCCAAAATATTTTCAAAATAAAGAAAAACAGGACAAAGCTGTGCAGTTTGTTTCTGTGTAAGTTTATGAACAAAATGATCAGAACACAATTGTCTGTGATTCCATGGGCACCAGGTGAAATCTTGCCTAGGGCAGCAAATTGGCCAGGGCTGGCCCTGTGTTACTTTATTGGGACTAATCTCAGTCTTGACTTAGATTGTTCGTATATTTATTGACTTGGGCTTGACTGAAGTTAACTAAGACTTGATTTGGTATCTGTGTCTGGGGGCTTCCTCACAGGCAGTTTAATCTGAAACAGAGCATATAGTTATATAGAAATTAGCATTGATGATGGCATTATTAGTTTCCATAAACATGAGTGGCATGGGAAACGTTGTGGGACACAAGAAGTAAGGTCCCTTATTCAGACATGGGAAGAGGAAAACATACAAGAGCAGTTAAACAAAACTAACAAGAATTCAGATTTTTCTACGTTGTTAAGCCCAGAACTGAAATGACATTCATTCATTCATTCATTCATTCATTCATTCATTCATTCATTCATCTTCTACCGCTTATACGAACTACCTCGGGTCGTGGGGGGCCTGTGCCTATCTCAGGCGTCATCGGGCATCAAGGCAGGATACACCCTGGACGGAGTGCCAACCCATCACAGGGCACACACACACTCTCATTCACTCACGCAATCACACACTACGGACAATTTTCCAGAGATACCAATCAACCTACCATGCATGTCTTTGGACCGGGGGAGGAAACCGGAGTACCCGGAGGAAACCCCCGAGGCACGGGGAGAACATGCAAACTCCACACACACAAGGCGGAGGTGGGAATCAAACCCCCAACCCTGGAGGTGTGAGGCAAACCACTAAGCCACAGTGCCCCGCTGAAATGGCATTATGTTTTAAAATGATATGAAATGACTCACTGGCTCTGTTTAACCCAGACTCCTTCAGAACTTTGTCAGCAATACTTAAAAAGAAGAATTTCATAAAACCGGCTCTTTCGGTAACGCAAGTATCATGCTCGGATCTGGACCGTGAAAAAGTGCCAAATATGACAATCTTATTATTTCACATTCCTTTAGCCATGCTTTTCTTAAATTTAGAGCTTGTCTTTTATTGGAGCTTGACTTGGAACCTGTATCTCGTTTTTATCTGGCAACTTAATGGCCTTATAACTCTTTCCTTTTAACCTTAGGTGAGACTTATCTTTCTTTACCTGGAACTAGACACAGTGTATGAGACCTTTTCAATTCTTGCAATGCAATGATCATTTGTTCCTCTGCAGGAGAGAATGTTTAATTTGCTGGGGTGAGCTAAGAGACGTTTTGATTTGTTGGTTTTTAAAACCCAGAAGGAGAATGAGTTGAGATTTATGGGGTCTAGTTGTTTTAATAGAAAGTTCAGTTCAGAGTTCAGTGAATACAATAATAATGTTTAAGTCATTGACAAAATGGGGGTGGTTTAAGGGGTACACAGATCTAGCTTGAGCATTCTGGTATATTTTGAGGGCAGACACTGGGATAATACCACCAGCCTGCCATAACTCTGTCAAATAGTCTGTATAGACAGAATCAAAGCCGCAGTAAATAGAGCATTGCAACTGGGCTTTGCTCAAGGTATTTATCTTTTTGATCTTAGCAGACATCGATCCAGATTAAGATGAACATACTGTATTAGAATGCATTATCAACTAATTCACTTTGATCTGAGCTGCTACCTGTTCAGGATCACCACAGCACGTCATCTGATCCACATGTTTTATTTTGGCATAGGTTTCCCTTCATAATGCGCCCTCCCATTTTATCAAGGCTTGACAGTGGCACTTAGCATTAACCCCACAGTGGCTAGGTTGGTTTCCTGCCAAGGAATCAAACCTGGTCTGGGTGAGAGATTGCAAGATCCTGCTGCTGCTCCACCAGGGAAACAAGTCTCTGTGTGCTCAAAACAGACCTGAAGTGCTAAGATGGCTTCCTCAGATCAGGTTCTCACCAGTTTCAGAAGAAAATTGGAACATTTCATGGGTCTGTTTGCTGGGACTAGCATAACAGAAATGTGGTCTGAACGGACAAGTTGAGGATTCACTGTCTGTAGGTTGCTAAATGCCTGGTAGAGTTCACTTATTGTTAAATTACTGATCCACTTAGTTCAATAATTATTATGGGCTACGTATAACATGGTACCATAATTGCAGACCGCTGCATGCTACTGGCATCTTGGTGAACAGCTCCAGCACAGATTAAGAGACTTATTAAATGGATGCCATAATTGATTGCAGATATTCTGGCTTTGGCATATAACAATTTTTCCTCTAAATAAGTGTCCATCTTGGGGGTACGGTGGCTTAGTGGTTAGCATGTTCACCTCACACCTCCAGGGTCAGGGGTCGATTCCCGCCTCCACCCTGTGTGTCTGGAGTTTGCATGTTCTCCCCGTGCCTCTGGGGTTTCCTCCGGGTACTCCGGTTTCCTCCCCCAGTCCAAAGACATGCATGGTATGTTGATTGGCATCTCTGGAAAATTGTCCCTAGTGTGTGATTGCGTGAGTGAATGAGTGTGTGTGTGTGTGTGTGTGCCCTGCGATGGGTTGGCACTCCGTCCAGGGTGTATCCTGCCTTGATGCCCGATGACGCCTGAGATAGGCACAGGCTCCCCATGACCCGAGGTAGTTCGGATAAGCGGTAGAAGATGAATGAATGAATGAATGAAGTGTCCATCTTTACATTCTTTAGATAAAAGGGAAATTTTAAGACTGTGAAATTACAAAGTAGATGCTGGATTCTTCTTCTCCTTACTGTCATATATCAGTGAGAACTTCACAGAGCTCTTCGTGACTGAAAGTCTTTTAGTCACCACGAGTAAGCTCTTATCCGCTCACATACAAAATGCCATAATTTCACGCTTTCCAAGCACAATCCTTGCTGGATTTGTACCTTGGAAAAGGCCTGTCATGAGAAGACCAGAGACAGACCAGTATATTTGGGTGGTTTGAGTGCACTGAGTGCTCTGCAGTTGCTCTTAAGGGGAAGCCTGTCTCTGCTGCCTGACCACAGAGGAACACAGATAAAAGTAGCCGACTGAATGCAGCGTGCCTTAGCTGTGTATTCAGTTGGACTTGCCACATTTTCCTTTCTTGGTTTTTGTGCCTCTGGTAAACAGTGTCTGTTTGGGTGTGACATTTTGAATTTGAAGTTTGAAGGTTTTTAGTCAATAAGGTCATTCGAGGTTATTGTAATCCAAGTGACTGGAGTTTTGTATTCCAATTGGCTTTATTCTAGGTTTATTCTAATAAATTTAACATTCAACATTACAATCCAAGCTCTGCTGGCATGGCATATTACTTCAAAACATAGGGCCGTGGGTTCTTGATCCAATTTTAAATTTCTGTCCTTCTATCTTTTGCTTGTGGATTGTCTGTCTTTTCCTCCCTCTATTTCTCATCCAACCCACAGCCTCTCCCTTAACCTCGACTTGGTGCTACAGTACATTGTGAGGGTTGGTTAAGCTGTTTAATGTTGCTTGAAACAGTAAAAGCAGTCACTGTCATTGGTGTTTTTTCATATTTTCCTCTTAGTGTTTTCTTTACAAGCTCTTCAATCGCTCACGCTGTCCTTTTTCCAGCCTACAGTATGTAAACAAAGCACAATAGCTGGTGGAACCCAAAACCTTGTCATCCCTCCCGGAAAAGCCAGTGCAGAGAGGACAAGAGAGCAAAGAGGCAAGCAGTCAGTATGAGCTAAAGATTCTACAATGCAAGACACTAACTAACATAACATGGCAAAATAAACATGCATGACAAGAATGCAACGCATAAGAATGACGTACAAAGACCAATACACAAGGGCAGGTATTGATAAGGCAACACATTAGGAAAAACAAACAACAGGTGGGAAAAGACACGTGACCTCAAAAATCAGAATCTGTCAGCACCTCTCTGGTGGCCTGACAGAGAATTGTCCCAGAAGTTCCTGACACAGTGATTCTGAATATTCATTCATCTTCTACCGCTTATCCGAACTACCTCTGGTCACAGGGAGCCTGCGCCTATCTCAGGCGTCATTGGGCATCAAAGCAGGATACACCCTGGATGGAGTGCCAACCCATAGCAGGACACACACACACACACACACACACAGACACACACACACGCACGCACGCACGCACGCACGCAAGCAGGCACGCACACGCACACACACACGCGCACGACAATTTTCCAGAGATGCCAATCGAACCCCGACCCTGGAGGTGTGAGGCAAACGTGCTAACCACTAAGCCACCGTGCCCCCCTCTGAATATTCATAAAAATAGAAAATAAGAAATAACTGAACCTGTGCTTATTAACCCCCCAGAATCAATCGTGTGTGTGGATTCAAATATTCAAAAAACGTTAAACAAAATTGCATAACACATATGCACACTAGACTAGCTAATTAACCAATACTAGCTAATAGCTTTGTTATGTGAGTCAAGTGAGTCACCATGTATAAAAAACAGCCAAATAGCTGTTTAAGAGAGCATATAGCATTATTTACAGTCATTTATGCTACACAAAATAGTATAAATGTCAGGATCCAGACCGGACTTTGGCCACGTGCTTTTGTTTATGTTTGTGTCCACCCCGCACTTGTCTCTTCCTGCCCGCCTCTCCACACCTGTTCCTTATGTGTTGATTGTCACGTGTATTTAACCGTGCCGCATTGCCTATGGCAGCGCGGAATCCTCGTCTTGTGTGTCTTCTCATGTCGTGTGTCCTAGTCTGTGTCCTTGTTTCATGTTTTTAGTTAAATAAATCATGTTTATTTTACGCTATCCTGCTTTTGGGTCTGTTTTATCCCCCCCGACCCCTGACAGTAACATATATGCACAGCTGCGCACAGTAAAATAGAGTGAAATACAGTATGTTGACCTGTCATTCCCTGTTTTGTTTACAAGCTCCTAGAACACCAAGGGTACAATTTATATAAGCATTGGGTTAGTCTGCAAAAACTGAAAAACAAGCCCATCAGGCATGACTGAGGTTGCATGTAATATATGGAATTACACAACAGATCAACAGTTTGGAAATATGTCTTCAATGTAAAAGAAAACATGTGATTTCCCCCAAACAGCTCCAGAACCAATCCCGATTGTAGACTCAAATATTCAGGCCAAGACTCCTAGGAAATCCTCTCTAGGAAAAGACACTTGGTTTGTTCAGTGACAGAAATTCCAGGTAATGCAAGGTAATGAGCTCGTTAAATGCAAGCACTAGTTAGATTAAGAAATGAATTACCTTTCGGAATGGATCAAAGTAGAAGGCTGAAGACTTTTTTAAGAGTTTTCTAACACTCTAATCTGCTATCCAGGCGCAATAAAACAAATAAAATCTACATGATTAGATCTTGCGTTTCCATGAGGTCATTAGCTAGCATGACTGGAATTTCTGAACAAAACTAATTTCTTCCTGCCATGCAGGAGAATTGGTCCTTCAAAGTACATATTTCCATATTTAACACATTAACTTGAATAGCGGGTGCATTGAGTAATTATATTCATTTTGTTATTACAGGCAGGCAATGAGGCAAGCCTGGCAGCCGTCTGGAAGTAGTTAGCATGACTGCAGTTTAGCATCTGATTCTATGTACTTTCTGCAAGCACAGAAATAGCATTCAGAGCTTTGGCATGCACTTTTGTGTACACAAGACCTAAATCCTGACCATCTCACGGTGGTCAGACTAGACCAGAAGACAAACATCCCTTCATAGAAAATGAAAGAGGGAAAGGAAAAGACAACAGCAGGGTTTGAACAAGGATTAGAACAAGAGACTACTGCTCTACTGATACTCTACACAACCACATGCACAAACACTCAGAGGAGGCCTGAAACCTACATCACACTGGCTAGATTTGCTTTAGGGGAGAATGTTTGGTTAACAAGGCTAAGGATCACTTACTTCTAGAATCTGGAATTTCTTCACAAGGCAAAATCTGAAATATCAAGCAGCAACATTTGCATAACATACTCTGATCTAATCTATACTGTGGGAAAGAATATTTAGCTCAGCACATTTTTTGATCACCTTCATGCATTTTGCATGCAACACTGTACGCAGTTTTATGCACAATTTACTACCTGGACAATACGGTATCGGTTTGTAGGCAAATAAGAAAAAGAAACACAAGAAATTTTCTTATTAAGAAGTTAGTGAAAATATTTCACTGGAAATACTCTTATGGCACTAAGGTAACTAATAAGTGAACTTTTCTGGACAACACCCTCAGTATATTTTGTACTAAAACTGCACACATATTATACATATACAGGTGTTGGTCATATAATTAGAATATCATCACAAAGTTGATTTATTTCACTAATTCCATTCAAAAAGTAAAATGTGTATATTATATTCATTCATTACACACAGACTGATATATTTCAAATGTTTATTTCTTTTAAGTTTGATGATTATTACTGACAACTAAGGAAAATCCCAGATTCAGTATCTCAGAAAATTAGGATAATACTTAAGACCGATACAAAGAAAGGATTTTTAGAAATTTGGGTCAACTGAAAAGTATGAACATGAAAAGTTTGAGCATGTCCAGCACTCAATACTTAGTTGGGGCTCCTTTTGCCTGAATTACTGCAGCAATGTGGTGTGGCATGGAGTCGATCAGTCTGTGGCACCGCTCAGGTGTTATGAGAGCCCAGATTGCTCTGATAGTGGCCTTCAGCTCTTCTGCATTGTTGGGTCTGGCATATCGCATCTTCTTCTTCACAATAAGGTCAGGCGAGTTTGCTGGCCAATTAAGAACAGGGATACCATGGTCCTTAAGCCAGGTACTCATAACTTTGGCACTGTGTGCAGGTGCCAAGTCCTGCTGGAAAATGAAATCTGCATCTCCATAAAGTTGGTCACACTATATTCGTATTTCAGTATTCATATTATTAGGCATTGTATTGTATTCTCATGCTGTATTTTTTAAATTTTGTATACTTATTTTATGTGTTCTCTACTCTTACGACTGTCTGATCTTAGGATGTTCATTGCTATGCTGTGACATTGCTATGCTATGCTGTGACATTGCTATGCTATGCTGTGACGTTGCAAAAGCAGTTCCTTTACTCTTTATTTCTCTTTACTGCTTCTAAATAAGCCAAACAAACTCCTCGTCAACAACAAGAACCTTTATGTCATTTTTATTAAGCTCGTAATACACTGAATCTAGACACTGGGCTAGGCTAACCAATGCTAGCTTAGAGATTTGTTATGGTTACAACGTACACATTATGTGAAACTGCCTATAAAAGTTATATGATGCATATAGCGGTTTTCAGTCTAGTCCTCAGAGCCAACAGCATAACATATACACACATCTGCACACAGTAAAATATGGCCATAGATTGAAATATATGTGGCATGTCATTCTTGTTTACAAGCTCCTTTAAAATGTACAGTGTATATAATCTTTGGGTTAGTCTGCAAAACCTGAAAATGAGACCATAAAGAATGACTGAGGTTATACATAAAATAGAACTGAGTGTGTGAACTGGATTTTAGAAGACCAGATTTTTTCTCATGACTACAGCCAGGAGAAGAAAACAAAAGCATGGTCCTGTGTGAAAGGAGTTGTGCCCAGTGTGTATACCGCCTGGACAATTTAAAAAACAGAAAGTCGCTAAAGAACACACACACACACACACACACACACACCACACACACATACACACACCATCCTGAATATGAGAAAATGTATCCCAGTTGGCTCGGAGCACAAGGGATTTTTGCAATATCCGTGGGTGTGGAAGCTTTTACCCGAAATGCAGCACACAGGAAATTTAAACTTATCTGATGAATTGCAAAGTCGAGGTCTACATTATAAATATCACTATAGTTTGGTCAAATAGACATATTTCAGACCAGATACTATGCAGCACATATTTTTCAATTCAATTCAAGTTTATTTGTATAGAGTTTTTTACAATTGACGTTGTCTCAAAGTAGCTTTACAGAACATAAACATAGAACAAAAGGTTAATATAAAAAATAATATAAAGATTAATAGAATACTAGATTAATATTAGATATATTTAGTTCACAATGTGTATGTGTGTATCCCCAATGAGCAAGTCTGAGGTGACTCAGGCAGCAGTGGCAAGGAAAAACTCCCTTAGATGGTGAAGGAAGAAACCTTGAGAGGAACCAGACTCAAAGGGGAACCTCATCCTCATATGGGTGACACTGGAGGGTGTGATTATAAATATACAGTCAAACAAATGTTGTATAGATGCAAAAGATCACACAGAGTTCACATCTCCTCTTTAGTATCGCATATACATTAGATTTTACAAATTTCAAATCTTTTTTATGCTATTTTTTCATAGCTATGAGGAATTGCTAGATTTTTCTATTGGTTGCTGTGAACATGTAAATGCATCTCTGTTATCTATGGTGAGTAAGTGACATAGCTTGTAGTTTTTCTAATGTGAATTAGAACTTAGACATGGGGAATCTGCTGTAGAAACGTATCACAATGTAATGGCCTTGACAACAGTTACCAGGGTCTATTATATTACAGCACTGTTTAAGTTTTTCAAAGGGAGAAATGATGGAAGGAGTGTTTAGTGTCATCGATGTCTAACAGTCTGAAATAAAGTTGTAACTTCAGCTCTTTAAGATAGAGCATGTGGTCCACCGTCCACCAAACTTAAGTAGTGGTACAGCAGGGAAACTTTCCATCAATCTTAGGCCGCGTTCACACTGCAAGTCTTAATGCTCAATTCGGATATTTTGCTCAGATCTGATTTTTTTGTTTGGCTGTTCACATTACCTTTTAAAATGTGGCCTATATCAGATACCAGTGTGAACTGTTTGCTGTTTCGAACTGACCCGCACGCGCAAACGAACAAAAACAATGACGTCACACGCAGCACGCCATTGCGCTAAAGTTGGCGAGGTTATGGAGGAAGTGTTGTATCATCTGGTGCAAGCAAACATATCATGTAAAGCTATAATGTGATGTATTCAATGCAAGCATTATGAGCCGATTCACGTAACCACTTTATATAACACTCTTAACACACACGTTACCAGTCACGTTTGTGTCACGTTTTCGCCGACGCAAAAAAAAAGAAAAAAAAGGTTTCGCCGGCACAAAAAAAAATAAAAGGCGCATAATTGTGACGAATGTCGATGTACAGTAGATTGATGTAAAAGTCGCATCAAATCCGCCTTGGCTGTTCACACTGCGGCCGCATTGGAAAAAAATCAGATTTAGGTCTGATTCAGGATCACATATGGAAGTGGCCCAGATCTGATTTGAAAAAATCAGATCTGGGCCAGATTTGAGTGTTCACACTACTCCTGAAGAAGTCTGACCAGGTCACTTGACCCCAAAAAAATCGGATTTGGGCCACTTTTACCTGCAGTGTGAACGTGGCCTTTTACCTGCAAAAATAATTTTTATTTTGAACATTGATCATTTGAACATTGATCATTTTCTGACTATAAATGAGCAGGTTTCCTTATTTTTTGGCCAAGAAAAGTCCATTTGTGGAACATTTGATTATATGGATTAGATGTTTACATAAACCTGGCCAAGTGAGAATTGCATTTCATTTTTTGTATTTTTTCAGAAGAAAACTGACCATTTCATCATATGTATGAAAAACATTTCTTTTTACTCTGCACTTTGAGAATGTTATGTTTAAACATTGTCAATTAAAGTTTTCTTTTGTGAATCAGTGTTGGCTGTAAAAAAAACTCTGTCAGTGCCTCTCTGACTCTTGTTGGCTCAGCAGCATCTTGTGCCCCTCCTTCTGCTATCCTGTTGTCCTGAAGAATAGCTCGAGCTGGTCCCTCATAGGCCTCACCATGCTTCTCACACACATTGTGGAGAGTGCAGCATGCACTTATGATGGTAGGGACAGTGGAGATGTCCACATCCAGCCGTTTCCCCAGGCATCTCCACCGCCCCTTCAGTCGACCGAATGCACATTCCACCGTCACCCTGGCTTTGCTGTGTCGTTCGTTAAAGTACCTTTGCTGCGCTGTCAGGTTCCCTGTGTCAGTGTACCCTTTAAGCAGCCAGCTCCGCATGGGGTACGCCGGGTCACCAAGCAGCATGATCGGTACTTGGACACCGTTGATCTCCACTGTGTCCTTTGGCGATGGAAAATAAGAGATTTTATTAGATGTTATAATAAGTTTGAAAAGGGAGGAAATCCAAGGCACTATTTGTATTCAAAAATGTATAAAAAGCCTTTATTTCACATGGCTATGTTACGTTTAAAAACAAAGTGGGCAGCAACCCAGATAGCCGCCTTCAGGGTATGATGGTATATACATACCCTGAAGAAGGCTATCTGGGTTGCTGTTATGTAAAATAAAGGCTTTTTGAATACGATGAATGCCATGGATTTCCTCCCTTTTCTGACGTTTGTTTTCCCTATACCTAAGAGCACCTTCTTTTTTTCTGCAATTCCTGAGCACTTTGGATTTTTCCTTATCTCACGTTGTAATAAGTTTCTCTAAACATTTTAATGCCCTTTATACTAAGATGCTACTGTTTCCAAATAGGATTTGTGTGTGTGCACGATAGTGATAGAAGAACTTGCTGGTGGAAAAAGCTCTCCTCTCTCTGCCATTGCAAAGACACAGGAATTCCTAAGAACCCTGGCATCATAGACACTTCCAGGCCATCCCGCGTAGATGTTGGTGAAACTGTTATGGAGACATATGATGTGTTTTTTTTTAAATAATTTTGTCTGTCAACAATTATTATTAATTAAAAAAGTAACACAAATCATTTATTACTGCACTGTGCAATATTTAAATATAGGCACATTTTTAAATGATTGATAGAGGATTGTCAGAACAAAAATAAACAGATTGTTACTGTAAACTCAGAGGGGCTATCATATTGTAATATCAGTATGCCTACCAACAACCCATACCACATAATTGTATCACAAGGCAGCATTATGTAACTATTTTATAAACCTAAATCAGACTTTTCACTCAATGACGGCTAGTACTAGTAAAGTAAAGAAATTGCAGGAGACATTGTTACATAATTTTAGCAGGCTTACCAGAACTGATGATCTACAACTCCCTGCAGAAGGACCGAATGCCATCCTTTGCGATTAAAGTAGTCAACGTGGTTTTCTTCTGGGGCAATGATGGGGATATGAGTCCCGTCAATTGCCCCAGCGCACTGTGGAAAACCACACCTCTTTTGGAAGCCTTGTAGGACCTCCTGGAGGGCATCTCCTTGGGGCAGTTTTATGAACTTGGGCATGAGGACACAGAGAACCTGGCAATGCCAAACAGGTTACCCACCGTGCGGTAACTGATCCCTGTTGCCAGCCAATACACCCCAACTCCTACACGTTTCCGCACGGAGATGGGTCGCCTAAACTGAGTATCCTGCCGCAGGAATCTTGAGGAGAGGCGCTGACAGAGATAATCAAAAGTTGCCTTCGACATTCGAAAATTTTCAAAAAACTGCGTCTCTGTGAAGCCATTCACATCACATTCCCACCACTCCTGGCTTCGTCTCCACATCCACACAGACCTCTGTAGTGAATTTGCAGCCATAACCCCGCAAAAGGCCAAAAAAGCTAATTTTGCTCTCTTTCTTCTCATTCTTCTCGTCCTCAGCACCTGCTCATTAATGTTACGGCTGCCATTACACAAACACTTGGAAAGAAAAGCGAAAATGCTTAGTTCCTCCATAACCCCGCCAACTTTTTTTTTTTTAATACCCCGCCAACTTTTTAGCCCAACGGCGTGCTGCCTGTGACGTCATTGTTATTGTTCGTTTGCGCATGCGGGTCAGTTCGAAACAGCAAACAGTTCACACTGGTATCTGATATAGGCCACATTTTAAAAGGTAATGTGAACAGCCAAACAAAAAAATCAGATCTGAGCAAAATATCCGAATTGAGCATTAAGACTTGCAGTGTGAACGCGGCTTTTGCCTCCATGTTGAGCAGCAAAAAGAAAGACAGATAAAGGGAAAAGAAATGGAGGAAATATAGACTTGACGTTGTGCAATTCAGTCATGTATCTCACTGATCTCATACCCAAACCTCTGTCAAAGAAATAACAGATGTTCTATTAATTTAGGAAAAAAAAGTCTTTATGGCAAAACTGTAGTTTGCTTTGATAAAGTACAGATTTTATTACTTGAGAGGAGACTGAAATCATCCATCCAACACCTTTTCTCTGTTGTGATCCAGTTTTATTGGCACTCAGCATCACAGGAGCAGAACAGGAAAAATGATACCTGATGAATTGTTATTCTGTGCACCAGAATTGAATCTGAATATAGTTAAATTCGACAGAGAATCGTTGTTCAAGAAAATGATTTAATGAGAGTTGTTCATGATTTAATGAGTCATTCAAGACATTTGTTCAAGAGAGTCATTTAATGAGAGTTGTTCAAGAAAGTAATTTAATGAGAGTTGTTCATGAGTCATTCAGTAGAGTCATTCAAGAAAGTCATTCACTGAGAGTCGTTCAAGAGTCATTTAAGAGAGTCAATCAAGAGAGTTGTTCAAGAAAGTCATTCAAGAGTGCTTGTTATTTAATGAGAGTTGTTTATGATTTAATGAGTCATTCAAAAGAGTTGTTCAAGAGATTGAACATTTAAGAAAGTCATTTAATGAGTTATTCGTGAAATTTAATGAGTTGTTAAAGAGAGTCATTCAAGTGAGTTGTTTAAGAAGGTATTTTAATGAGAGTTATTCAAGAAATGAAAGGAGTCGTTCAAGAGTGTCATTCAAGAAAGTCATTTAATAAGTTGTTTATGAAATTTAATGAGTCGTTCAAGAGAGTCGTTCAAGAGAGTCGTTCAAAAGAGTCGTTCAAGAGTGCCTGTTATTTAATAAGAGTTGTTTATGATTTAATGAGTCATTCCAGAGAGTCATTCAAGAGAGTCATTCAAGAGAGTCATTTAAGAAAGTTATTTAATAAGTTGTTCATGAAATGTTATGAGTCGTCCAAGAGAGTTGCTCAAGAGAGTCATTCAAGAAAGTCATTCAATGAGAGTCAATCAAGAAAGTTCAAGAGAGTTGCTCACTCTCTTCTGTTCTGTAAGATAAATGTTATCCCTTGTCATGTGTCCAGAGCATGGAATCCAACGTTTCTGTTGTGACAATGGTGTGAGGCACAGAAGCATGACATCAAGACTTTTTCAAAGCCTGTATCTGATCACAGAATGAATCGGTCAGGCTCAAGAGTGTTTCTCTACAGCACACATCTATCTTTCAGCTTCATTAAAGCTTGGTACTCACTTAGCAGGCTGTTAGACATCTTTAGGCAAACTTCAGCACTTTTTGAACCGTCTCATTACAGGTTATGATTTCTGTAGAAAGCCGTAACAAAGTTTCAAACATTTCCATGTCATTTTTAGCAAAACATATTTATTGTATGTTTTCTTAAAGTACATATGCTACAAGATATTGGTTTGAGAAAAAAAATAATAATAATAATTTCTTTAAATATTGTAGCTACACTAGCATCTGATGTGTTTTACCAAACACACAGACAATTACTGAAATCATTGTTGTAATCTATTTTTAATGGGTAATTCATATTAACTAAAGGATTCTGTAATAGCAACATTATAAGAAGTGCCTTAAACAAACAACCAAATAAAAAAATAAATGAATAAATAAAATTTAAATAGCCATTTAAAAAATATTACGCAATATTACGAAGGCTTGGAAATCCCTTATAATGCTGTGTAAAAGGCTCTAATGAGTGCTGGATTTGTTTTCTCTAAAAGAGTCGTAATGTCTGATGGAGAAAAAAGATGAAGAGGAGGAGGAGGAGGAGGAGAAGACAGATTCATGTAAACCAGCAGGCCTGAGTGATGCAAGGCTTACAGGAATGCTGTATGATTTTATTAGTCTGGATTAAGAGCAAAAAGGAAGCGAAAGACTTTTTGTCTGTTTTGTCTGCACTGACGTCTGTTTCATCCCGTCCTGCCGAGTCGCCCTCAGCGTGGAGTGTTTAGTCAGTGACGGTTATGAAGAAGCAAGTCTTGATTAGTTTTCGTTAACAAGTAGCTGACATGAGGCAGAGCTGTTAGAGCACAAGGCCAGATAAACCACACGCAGAATGAAATATGACAGAGAGACGGTCTGTGTGTTCGCTCTGCTTCAGCGGCACTGGGTCTCAGAGACAAGCCTTTCCCAGATGTGGATAATCCATTGCATGCTTTTCTAATTATCGCTATGATTGTAGGTTGGTGTCATCATTTCTATCACAGTGTTGTTGAATTCTTTATTCTTCATTCTAAATCTGGCAGTAAATCATTTTATTTGTAGGGCATTTCTACACTTCAACATCTACACGTGACATCATGTGACGTCATCAACATACCCTTGAGGACGTTCCCCTTGTTGTTCTGAGTGTTTTGATATGTCACATGTCCATGTTGTAAAAAGTTTTTTGATTTTGCATATTTTGGGGGTGGGGCTGTGGGACAACCGAAAGGCCAGTCGGTACACCAATTTAAAGGTTTGTTCAGAGTATCACCCTAAAGGAGCTGGCCGAGTTATAAACCTCCAAAGTTTATAATGGGAGTCTATGGGAAAAAAGGCCACTTTGAGACCCAGTACCGGAAGTACCGGTACTCAGATTGCTTCTAAAAGTCATAGCACACCTCTCCTCAATGAGCCGGTCGATATGACACGTCATTCATGGGTCTAGGACAAAAGCTGCGGGACAAGTTACGCGCCGAAGTTTTGTCCGGCACAATAGTAATAATGTTGCTTTGCAAGCACCATTAATAAAAATAATAATAATAATAATAATAATAATAATAATCAGCATATTTTCTGTGATCTATAATCGACGTGGTAGGCACGAGGACACTTTCACATGTTCCTTAGTTAAAAATCTCCAGTCACGTGCGCCACGTATAAATTAGTTCAGGTTACACAGCCTGCTTTTTAATCTCCCGGGGTCTGATTTAAAACTCAAAGCCTCTTAAATTATACAGACTTCATTTTTATGTTGTTTGAATTGATAGCTGTTTTTTCCCCCCTGAGAAAGAGCGCATCGCCTCGTCACGTGCCATTTCACTATGAAATGGAAACATTACGACTATCTAAAAAGTGCCAAAGGCGGTATCATGTTGTGCGTTTTTCTCTCTCTTCCTGCAGTCATCCGTATGCACGTGAAATCTCATTAAAATAGTCACATCGTCCACTTTCTTCCTTCCCAAGAATCTTTCCAAGAAGACAAACAAATAAATGTAGCCTTATTTATTTCATTATTTATTTGCAAACAATAAAAGCAAGAAAAGCCAATTTGGAAGAAAACCTTGGAAGAAAACAGTTCCTGGCGGTAATACTGTATGTATGTCATGGCTGCTGGAGGAGAAATTTAGAGCCTGTTTATTTAACACACACACACACACACACAGAGACACACACACTCACACACATACACAATTTTACTGTCAGGACCTTCCACTGACTTGTGTGTTGCTGTCACTAAACAATGCAAACAAAGCCCACAGCTAACTCGAACTTTAACCAAAATAACATTTGAAATATTTGTAGTTGGGGAAAAAAAAACTAAAACTGAGTTTGTTTCTTTGGGAGCAGTGGTCAAAAAAAGGGCACTAGAATAGAAGCTTTTATTTTGTCACGTCTACATTACAGTACAGTGAAATTCTTTCTTCACATATCCAAACATTGGAGGTTGGGTTCAGAGCACAGGGTCAGTTATTATACAGCAGAGCAGAGAGGGTTAAGGGCCTTGCTCAAGGGCCCAACAGTGAATGCTTAAGCCCTGATCCTCCGATCAACAACCCAGAGTCTTATCCACTTGAGCCACAACTGCCCCGATACTACTAGGGATGTGGTAGCCTAGTGGTGAAGGTGCTGGACTACTGACCAGGAGGTCATAAGTTTGAATCCCAGGTCCACCAAGCTGCCACTGCTGGGCCCCTGAGCAAGGCCCTTAACGCTCAGTTGTATACATTTAAATAAATTGTAAGTCACTTTGGATAAAGGTGTCTGATAAATGCCGGAAATGTAAATGTACTGCGATGATTCTAAACTACACCCTTAATATAAATACACACCATCTCATGCTCATGCCATAAATTCACCAATAATAATCATAACGTGAAGGATAAACCACCTGGGGTTGTTGTTCGAGGAAAATACTTAGTAATATAATGAGGCTTTGTAAACTGATTCCATTTCATTTGTCACGGTGTGAACGCAGTGTTCAAGACAGGAAGCTGGAACAAATGGCTTTGACACCGACATCATGTGTGGGAGCTCTGGTGCTTGGTGCTGCATGCTGAGTAACGTGATTGGACAAACTTTCACATCACTTCCTGTTGCTATTTCCCATGAGCACTGTAATTCACTCGCCTTTGTCGTTTAAGTGTTTGCAGGGATTCCTGCACAATGACATGCTGTTTATTTAACAAGGGGATTTATTTGCTGCTTCAGTGCTGCTATTACAGGGAAAAAAAAAATATTTTGAACCCAACCTCTGAACCCAACCTCCAATGCTCCAAAAAAAATATATTTTTTTTTTCTAAAAACATTTGCTGATTATTAAAAAATGAATAAATAAAGAGAACATGTTGATAGCCTGTAGTCTGGTTTTTCAATCTCTAGGTTAAAAGGTAAATGCAATGCAAATGCTTGTTGAGAATAAGGTAATAAGTTGGTTGACAGATTATGAAAAAAACACAACAGAAACTTAACAAAACAAAAGTTCTACTACTACTAATGTTATTTACTGTTAAATAATATTAAAATCATATTAAAAGCAAATAAAATAAAAACATCTGCTTACTGGATTTTCATTTTATTTACAACTGTTTACATATTTATACACTTTATAAATATTTGTTTCATATTTCCAAATGTGTGATAAAGATGTTTTTCTTGTCCTTTTTTTCAGTTCACTAATTTTATTCATTTATTTATTTATTTATTTGTTTGTTTTTTGTGCTGATTTTATTTGAACTAGCCACTAGCCTAGTTATGAAACAGAAAGTGAAAGATAAATAAATTAAACAAACAAACAAACCAACAAACAAACAAACAAATAAACAAATAAATAAATAAACATTTCAACAATGTTTCAAAAAATGGGATCAACAATGTCAATTATCAATGTCTGTCTCCACCAGATGGCGCTGTGGGATGGTTTGAAGACTGAGTGACACTTCCTACCTCTTACAGTTGCTCCTGGTCATACAGTAAGTACAGTTTTCATGATAGGACTTTAATCAGATCTTGTGTAATGGTTTGGCACTAATAATAATAATGAAATAATTCTTTAAATAATTCTGTTTTCTGCATGTCATGAGCTGCATGTTGTAAAGCCTGGTTTCTGTTATACTGTGTTATAATTTGAACTGAAATGGATTTGCTTATGAATATTAAATAATAAATTAAACATATGCAGATTTCTTCCTTCATGTTTGATGAAAATTAAAGGAGCATGAAAATGTAATGAATCCGTTATAGGACCATCTATAGTAGTTTAGTACGTAGAGAATAAATTCTTTAATTAAATTATTATGTTTTAAGGAGCTAGAAGAAGGATATAAAAGGCAAAGAATTAAACACTTTTCATATTTACAAGTATCATATATGATGAAGCAGATTTCTTGTTTTATTCCCCTTAAACAACAGCAATTCACTGTCATGTTTTTATCCATTTGTAATTATACCTCACTTTATTTAAAAGTCCATAGAACAATTTTGTAAGTTTCTTGTTGTTTGAAAATGAAATTGTCAAATCTACTCAGAGTTCAGACTCCATTTCCCATCATGCATCACAGTCTACACACATTTACATTTACGGCATTTAGCAGACACCATTATCCAGAGTGACTTACAACTGAGCAACTGAGGGTTAAGGGCCTTGCTCAGGGGCCCAGCAGTGGCAGCTTGGTGGACCTGGGGTTCGAACTCATGACCTTCCGATCAGTAGCCCAACACCTTAACCACTGAGCTACCACATCCCCCACATGGCTGCACTGGACTCCACTTCCCATTGTGCACCTTCTCTTGTGTGCTTATAGAACCTTTTATAACTATTTGGGCCTTTCTTTCTTTCTTTCTTTCTTTCTTTCTTTCTTTCTTTCTTTCTTTCTTTCTTTCTCTATATCCTATGGACAGGTTTGTTTCTTAATTTTCCAATGGGATAGATAGATAGAAAGTAAAATATATGGTGATAGACAGACAGATAGATAGATAGATAGATAGATAGATAGATAGATAGATAGATAGATAGATAGATAGATATTTTATTGATCCCGGAGGAAATTCCAGCATCCGTTAGCAACATACAAGTAACACTCCCAAACCTAATATATATTCTCTATCTATCTATCTATCTATCTATCTATCTATCTATCTATCTATCTATCTATCTATCTATCTATCTATCTATTTCGTTTATATGTTACATTTAATTCTCTCTCTCTCTCTCACACACACTCTCTCTCTCACACACACACACACACACACACTTTCTCTCTCTCTCTCACACACACACACACACTCTCTCTCTCTCTCTCTCTCTCTCTCTCTCTCTCTCTCTCTCACACACACACACACACACACACACACACACACCTACACACACACACTGAAAGAATCAGATTAATTGTGACCTTTATAATCTAATTGTAACTGCTGCGCAATAACCACAAGCAAAATGCGGCGGTTTTCCACAACAAAGCAATTAATTATGTATGTCAAAAAAACCCAAAAAACAAATAGCCTTTTCATTTAACACCCACAAAGTGTAAAAGTGTGAAATCATTAAACACGATTCATGATCTATTCAGTCAGAGTTTTCAATTCCATCCTTCGCCACAGCGGGGCAGCAGAGAGCTATAAAACAGCGCAAATCAAACCCGAGCGCCATGAAGAAGGATCTTTTGTAGAGCTAATTGAATTAATGCTCTTACATCGGGAATTAACTAGGTCATAATTTGCAAACATCATTTAATAATAATAGTGATCCATGAGGAGGAGCGGTTGCTCGATTCTGCGACTCTTTCATCAGCCAGAGAGACAAAGACAGTCGTATTGGAGCCATGGGAGCTCTGAGCTTTTGGAGAGGAGTGTGTGAGAGGTGAGAGGAAACACACCTCACTTGGTGTTATTACAGTACTTCTATAAGCTTTAACATTAAAACCACTGACCGGTGACGTGAATAATGTCGATTATCACGACACAGTGGTGTCTGTCACGGAACGGCATTTATTAGAAGGCAAGTGAACGATCAGTTCTTAACGTTGATGTGTTAAAGCCAAGCGTAAGGATCTAAAGGACTTACCTAGGGAAGAGGTGCACTATGGGAAGAAAGCAAGCCGACAGAGGCAGTGCAGTGGAAGTGGAAGTTCACGGCAGTGATATCCCCTAAGTGTACTGTCCACTTTCTGCAGAATAAAGCTCCCTGACACGCTCCAAACAATCGTTCAGGAAAGGTTTGAGGAACATGACAAAGAGTTCAAGGTGCTGACTCGGGTTGTAAGTCCTTAAGATCTAAATCCGATCAAGTGTCAGTTGGATCCATGTTGGGCTCCAGCTCACAACTTAATAGACTACAAGGATCTGCTACTAACATCTTGGTGCCAGATACTACAGCACACCTTCAGAGGGCTTGGGGAGTCCAGGCCTCGATGTGTCAGGGAGGTTTTGGGGGCAGAAAGGGAACCTTCTTAGACAGTATTAGGCATTAGACAGTATTAGTATTAGGGTTTAACGTTGAATAGTGAAGGAGCGTGTCCGGGGTCTCATCCTGTGTGTATTCCTATCCTACTCCGAGTGTTAATGTGTTTGTCTCCATATCTGCCTGGACCCTGATACAGATCCAATGCTTATGAAGACGAATAAATAAATAAATAAATAAACAACAATAGTTGCCTAGTAGGTACTTAGTCCTGGATTTGCTTTGAACGACTATTTACATATATTGGGATCATGTGACACTTTAATTGCATACGCATTCAAATGAACTAATTTACTGGTTTCGTAGCTACGGGAGGGGGTGAAAACTTATGCTCAATCACAGATTTTAGGTTTTTATTTCTCATCGTGCTAAATGTTTGTGTCGATTCATGACATATTAATAATGTTAAATTAAAATGTCTGATTTTAACAGTACGTTTAACAGTACAAAATATTTATTTATTCATTTATTTATTTGTTTGTTTGTTTGTTTGTTTGTTTGTTTGTTTATGTTGCTCAGAGAGAGAAATAAAAAACACAACCTTCAAACTCTACCTATAAACCACTAAGGAAGCTAGCGAGATAGAAAGAGGGAATAAAAAGGTTTAGTGATTGCTGATATAAACACAGAGTCAGTGGTTTATCTGAGTGCAGGTCGGATCACATAAACACTCCGGTGAGGGGATGAGATCATCCTGGATAACAGAGAATGTTATTAGAATGTTCGGTTGTTACAATAAGGCTGTCAAAATGTTAGCATTATACAGTGAGGGAAAATAAACCCTAAAATCTGCCACTAAACAAAGTAGCAGGATAGAAATTTGAAAATGATGCGGCTTATCTGAGGAAAATGTTTTTATCGAGCATCACAACCGGCTTAATGTCAGTGTACACGTGAGGAGGAATCAGGGTGTAGTTTTAATCCAGTTTTGAAGGGATAATGTGGTGATATTAGAGCTATGCGATACATACACATGAGCCACACACGAGCTACAGTGCACATACACACACGATATATACACAGACGAGCTACAGTGCACATACACACACGATATACACACACAAGCTACAGTGCACACACACACGATATACACACACAAGCTACAGTGCACATACACACAATATACACACAGACGAGCTACAGTGCAAATACACACACGATATACACACACGAGCTACAGTGCACATACACACACGATATATACACACACAAGCTACAGTGCACATACACACACGATATACACACACGAGCTACAGTGCACATACCTGTACACACACGATATATACACACACAAGCTACAGTGCACATACACACGATATACACACACATGAGCTACAGTGCACATACACACGATATACACACACATGAGCTAGAGTGCACATATACACACAATATACACACACAATCTACAGTGCACATATACACACAATATACACACACAAGCTACAGTGCACATACACACACAATATATACACACACAAGCTACAGTGCACATACACACACGATATATACACACACAAGCTACAGTGCACATACACACACAATATATACACACACAAGCTACAGTGCACATACACACACGATATACACACACAAGCTACAGTGCACATATACACACGATATACACACACAAGCTACAGTGCACATACACACACAATATATACACACACAAGCTACAGTGCACATACACACACAATATATACACACACAAGCTACAGTGTACATACACACACGATATACACACACGAGCTACAGTGCACATACACACACGATATACACACACGAGCTACAGTGCACATACACACACGATATACACACACAAGCTACAGTGCACATACACACACGATATACACACACAAGCTACAGTGCACATACACACACGATATACACACACAAGCTACAGTGCACATACACACACGATATATACACACACAAGCTACAGTGCACATACACACACAATCTATACACACAAGCTACAGTGCACATACACACGATATACACACACAAGCTACAGTGCACATACACACACAATATACACACAGACGAGCTACAGTGCACATACACACACATGAGCACACGATATACACACACAAGCTACAGTGCACATACTGTACACACACGATATACACACACATGAGCTGCAGTGCACATACACACACGATTTACACACACAAGCTACAGTGCACATACACACACGATATACACACACAAGCTACAGTGCACATACACACACGATATATACACACACGAGCTACAGTGCACATACACACACGATATACACACACAAGCTACAGTGCACATACACACACGATATACACACACAAGCTACAGTGTACATATACACACGATATACAAACACCTGAGCTGGACACACACAAGCCCCACACAACACACAACCCCCGCATCACACAACCCACCCACACACACACACCTGGCCATTTAGGCATGTCTGCTAAAGCACTGATAACCTATTTAATCTATGTAATGAGCACAACAACAACAAATACTAACAATAATAATAATAATAATAATAATAATAATAATAATAATAATATAAAATCGGTACAGCCTATGAATACACTGTCTTTCTCATTCGTTTGACTCTCATCTATTTGCCATTTACTGTATAATATCACTATATTATGAACAATAAAAACATGACTGTAACGGACTTCACTTTTGTATTGTATAAGATGCCTGCCATCACTCCATCACTCTATCACTCTATTTGCGAAGCCCAATTCTATTCATTCTAACGTAAGCCGTGAGACGTAAATCCTTGATCTTTTCGACTCGTTTCTGATCTTTCTCTTAATTACGCCTGAGGAAAGGTCAGAACTCTGGAGATAAATGACACAGCTCACAAGTTCATTTAAAGTTCAGTCCTCCACCCAGCGGTGCTTTGCTCTTCAGATATTAATGTGTTGTCATTAAAGCTTATAAGTTAACACAATAGCAACATCATCATTAATCCGGGGAGACATTCAGAGAGACCGGGGAGACATTCACACCCAGAGAAACTTCCATTTAAGCCACAATGTGCTTATGGTGAGGATTTAATACCGAAATTACTCTTAAAGCCTCAGATGTAGTAACTACTGCCTTTAAAGACTAGTCAGAAATTTTGTTTGTGAGATTCTAACCTTCTAACTTGAGAGATGACTTGGAGAGTAAATAAAGTAATAATAACAACAACAATAATAACAACCACAACAACTACAACAATAATAATAATAATAATAATAATAATAATAATAATAATAATAACAACAACAACAACAACAACAATAATAATAACAACGACAAGAACAACAACAACAATAATAACAACAACAACAACAACAACAACAACAACAACAACAACAACAATAATAATAATAATAATAATAATAATAATAATAATAATAAAAAAGCCAGCAACAATTTACTTTCCAATTAAGTCCAATTTGAAATACATAAATATGGCACAATTCATAAATTGATTAAATACATTGTCACTTTAATGTCTGTTATACGGTTTCGTTTTCACACTAAAGTTTCACGCTGATGTTTATGTTGATTATCTTCAAGACTGAATAGATTTCTGGATAAAATGATAAGCACTCAATGAGAGCTGTCAATTCTATTCAATTTAATTTATTTCTTTAGCGCTTTTAACAATTCACATTTTCTCAAAGCAGCTTTACATCTTTTAAAGTTTAAAGTTTAATATTAAGTTCCTATTTATCTCTAATATTTATCCCTAATAAACAAGCCTGAGGTGACGGTGGTGAGGAAAAACTCCCTGAGATGATATGAGGAAGAAACCTTGAGAGGAACCAGACTCAGAAGTGAACCTCATCCTCATTTGGGTTTCCTCATTTGAGGAAATAATGTCAATGTAAACAATGTGCTTTCTACAACAGTCTGTAGTCGAGTTTAAATAAACAACCGAGAGCTCCTGAAGAACTAACAGGTGTTAGGAACGTATGGGACAATTCTCTTCCAAGCAACCAGAGGCAGAGATTCTGTTTATTTTAGGTCATGTGTTTTTCCCACCTGTTGCTTGTCATTCCTAATGTGGTGCCTTAGTAATACGTGCCCATGTGTACCTGTCTTTGTTCGTCATTGTTGCACGGCACGTTTTGTTTCTGTTCGTTTATGTCATAGATTATTCTTTTATGTTCAATGTTTTGTTGTATTACGTTGTGTGTAAATAAATGTATGCAGTTTATTTCTAAGATTCTGCATCTGGGTCTGGATTGTGACGTTTCTTATGAAAATGTGACAATAGGTCAGGGATTTTTGTGTTCATTACAGACTTAACACTAATTCCTTCCTGCTGAAGTCTTCAGATAAATGCTGATGAAGACCTGAGCACGAAGCTGACTGACGCAACAGTGGTTCAAAGAAGAGTTCAGATAGCAGATCAATGCACTGTGAGATTATCCTCCAAACCGTTTCTTTACACAAGAGTGCACTGAATTATCAAAAACATTAGCATTGTTCTATTCATTCAGCTGCTCCAGATAGCAGAGTATCAATAAATAGCCTGCATGTGTTATCTTCGTGCCCCCTTATCGTCCTGCACACACAGAAAAAAATAAAACATAAGATAATAATAATGCAAAATAATAGGATGTGTTGGATCAACGGCTATCTTATAAACTGCTAAATGTTTACTCAATGTTTAATGTTTAATCCTAACAAAGATTAAAGACACATTGAAAAGCTGCTTTGAGACAATGTTAAAAAATAAGTGCTATACAAATAAAATTGAATTGAATTGAATTGAATATTCCTGCTGGAATTTATCACCAATATATGTAAGCCTCTTATTTCATTTACAGTTTGTCAATGTTTTCACTGATTGTGTTTAAAGGTGGTGGTCTAGATGTTATGGAAAAACATCATCTCGGATAAACTAGCCAACAAACTACAAAATTTCAGCTTAAAGCATGAACAAGGTGCCATAACATTGAACATATTCACTTGAGTAATTGTGTAGTTCTCTCTTGTGTTGCACAAAACAGCTCTGATTTGTCTCAACATGGACTCCATCTAGCCTCAGGATTTTCACAGATGGCAGCTCATTTATGTTCAAACAGTGTAACAGAAAACATTGTACCTCTGACCAGCTCTTCACTTTCCAAATTTTCCTTGGTCCAGATCTGATGCTTACATGTCCATTGTTTGGTTGCATTACACGAGCAAAATGCAGTATAATGCAAAAGCAAACAGGTTTAATAACTAAAAAAACATGAAACAAGGACACAGACACGACATCAGACGACAACCAAAGACAAGGATTCCGCGCTGCCATAGGCAACGCGGCACAGTTAAATACTGTAAACAATTAACACATGGGGAACAGGTGTGCAGAGACAGGGAGGAGTAAACAAGGGCGGGGCAGACACGTGACACGAAACAAAACAAAACAAAAGCACGTGGCCAAAGTCCGGGCTGAGTCCTGACAGTACCCCCCCCCCTTGAGGCGCGGCTCCCGACGCGCTAATCCGTCTTAATGACGATCCCGACAAGGTCCAGGTGGGGGGAGCAAGGCACACGGCGAAGCAGGCGGGGGAGCAAGGCACACGGTGAGGCAGGTGAGGGTAGCAAGGCACATGGCGAGGCAGGTGGGGGGAGCAAGGCACACGGCGAAGCAGGCGGGGGAGCAAGGCACATGGTGAGGCAGGTGGGGGTAGCAAGGCACACGGCGGCACAGCCAGAGAGGGCCGAGTGACGTCCACAGCCGAGCTGAAGGGCCGAGCGACGTCCACAGGCCTGAGCACAACCCCCCTACACGAGTGCAGAAAACCAGAAGGGAGGGAGGGTGGGAAAAGTCCTCCACCCCGGGGCAATAAATAAATAAATAAATAAACAAAACTCCCTCTAAGGCAAAAACATACGGGCCTGCAACACCCCCCGCGGACAGGAAGTGGGGCTGCGTCCTCCACGGGAAAACCAGGAAGTGGAGCGACGTAACACATGGGGAACAGGTGTGCAGAGACAGGGAGGAGTAAACACGGGCGGGGCAGACACGTGACATGAAACAAAACGAAAGCACGTGGCCAAAGTCCGGGCTGAGTTCTGACAATTGTAGATTATTTCAGTGGTGTACAGGAGACATCCTGGTCATTTTAACCGATATGCAGCTCCATACACAGCAGGCTGTGATGCACTATGTTTCTGTTCTATCAGATCCAGCATCCTCTTTTTACAGCCACTTGTGCCACAGTAGTTTTTCTGTAGGATGTGGGTTCAGACATCCACTCAAATTGTTCATCAATGAGCCTCGGGAGCCCATAACCCTGTCACAGGTTCACAGGTTTGTCCTTCTTTGGACCACTTCACGGTAGGTATTAATCACAGAGAACACAGAGAAGACCTGCTGCTTTGGAGATGCTCTGACCCACTCGTCCAACCATCACAACATGAACCTCGGAGTTAAAGTAACAAGGTTCATACACGTGCTCATTTTTCTGCTTCCAACCTTCAAGAACTTCTTGTCTATTACTGTATATCCCATCCCTTTAAAGGTGAAATTGTACTGAGATAATATTATTTATAGCGATAGATGTAAGAGACAAATAGTAACTTAACTTTAGGAAACTTTAGATACTTTTATGTTTTAAAAGTAAGTAAGTTTAAAACATTTGTTCAAAATTACAATGAAAAAGGGTCAAAGGTTGTGTGTGTTTTTTTTGTTGTTTTTATTTATTTCTTTAATGCAAAAGATAAGGAAAGAAGTGCTAGTTGAAGTGTTTCCTGAATAAGTAGGTCTTCAACCACGGCTTTTTTATTTTACTTACAAATATTCTGCAGCACTTCATATTAATCCCAATCTGCATCATTTTGTTACCAAGCAATGGCTTATAGTTGTATTATTAAAGCTTTAGGATAAGACATTAGAGTATTTCTTAATCCTAACAAAAGAAGTATACAGTAATATTCAAAGGTGAACTCATTCAAAACTCATGAATACCTCCAAAAATGAGGTCTCAGTACATAATGCTGAATAAATCATCATGAAATCCACACTCATTTTTGACCTCTGACAAAAAGAATAAAATTAAAAATAAGACTCTTAGCTTTCTGGTGAAGCTGCAGATTTTTTTTTCCTGATTAAGACAATTAACCACGTTGATTGACTTTTCAGTACACGGGCTTTGAGATCAGAGGAAGTCCAATTAAAGGAAAAAAAATGAGAGCTATAGAAACACCCAAATGGTATTGGAAATCTTGGAAAGCTTACCAGAAACAAGATGAGTGAAGAGTAAGAAGACTATATAATTTTTTTTTTATTATACAGTGCGGTTTAACAGTCAGATTGCATTTACACTTTAAAACAATTTTTTCATAACAAATAATATTTACAGCATCCCCTTGAATGGAAAATTGCATATTTGAAATGTCAGTATTTATTGCTTTAAAGGTGGGGTCTCCGTTGTTTGAAAGCCAATGTTGACATTTGAAATTACCAAAACAAACACGCCCCTAACCCAAATGGGTCCCACCCGTTTTGATAGTCCCTCCCCACTCATACACCAGACAAGTATAACCCAAGAATACCCCAGACTAGTATTATGGTGGAACCTGTTGGGGCAGCTGACCAAGGGTATATTTTTATCAATAAATGAACTCAATGAGTAATACTTTGGTAATACAAATGTGTTTTTGTAGCACTGTGTGTTGTACCATATAAGGTTTAGCTCCGTTTCACGCGGAAGACGTTCAGTTCTCTCCAGCACTGGAAAGCTGATCCTACAGTATATTAACACGGTCCTACTTCTTGCCTTATCGTAAGCCTTTCTTCGCTTTCTTTCTTTGTTTTTATCCTCCATGTCAATGTTAAAACTGCTTTCCGCTAATGTCACACATGCGCACTGAAAACTCTCTCTCCGCACATATTGACAAGACACGCCCCTTTCTGCTCATTGGATACACTTTAGTTTTGTTTTTGTTTTGTTTGGCGGCCCAACGCAGTATTTTGAAGTATTTCTCAAACAATGGAGACCCCACCTTTAATCGAGCTCACTTGGGCTCCACAAGTTTGTGTAAAATCTGATGATCCATCGGTGTGTCGAGTGATCATACACTTCAGTAGAAGAGATTAGACATGGGGAAAATCTGGGCCCGTATTCATGAAAATTTTCAGTGTAAAAGGTTTCTCATAGTGACGAAAGAAACTTCTTAGAAATGAGAGAATTTCTCATTAAAATGAAAGAGAAGATCCTAGTAAAGATAAACGTAATACATACAGCATCTTAAACCTTAAAAGAGCTCATAAGGTCAAAAAAACTTAGGAGTAGTGAGGAGGACTTTTAAGCAGATGAAGAGTTTCTTCATCAGAGGTGAAAATGGCCTAAAGGTGAAGATGGAGAAAAAAATGTGTTGTATATAATATATAATTTAATTTAATTAAATATATAATTTAATAATGATAGTGAGTTAATAAGATGATACAGATTACATTGTGTGGGGATTATTTTTGTGACCAATTATACTGAAGATGTTTACATTTACATTTTCATTATATACTGTATATTACATTTACAACATACAGATGTTAGAACATCTGTATGATCGGTCCCCGCCTCCTCTCTGAGATAAAAGCTGTTGTATTTTCCTTGCTCTGAGTTGCTCTGTGATTGGTCATGAATCACTCTTAAGATAAGATTCCTAGTTAGAAACTTTTGAGCTAAATTAGGAGCTCTCTGAGATCATTGTTAGAATATTTATGAGTACCTGCCCTGGTTATTTGTGCGGGGCAGTTAACGTGCTCAGGATATACATGTATATTACTTACATTTAAATAGTGAGTCATTTAAATGTAATTTAAATATTATTGCAGAATTTTAATTGGAATGTCTAAAACTCCACAAACTCTACAAACATGAAGTTTCAGACAACAGCCCCTGGAATCTACTGTAGGTCTTTTTATTCATTCACAATCAGTTTTATAAACACACAACAAACATGTTCATCAGTTGTTTTCACTCCTGAAGCCTTTTAAACAAGTGTACGTTATTCCACTTTTGTTTCTTTGACTGTCTTTTTATTTAAGAGCTTCAGTTAGCTGAGTGTTTCGTGTTAGCTCATTACATGATCCTGTCCTGTGTGTTGTGTTTTATTTCGACTTTGCCTGATGTTTTGGATTCGATCTTTATTAAAAACCTGACTCAAGGCTTGCGACATTCAATATAGTATCGATATTCTATTGTTAAGTAACTCAGAGATTTTAAATTTGGTGTTAGACTTTTGGACCTCACTGTATAAAAAAGACATTTATATAAAAGAAATAGCCTCTATATGCTTCTCTACAATATTTCTATTACTCTCTACTATATTCTCTAGATATTCTCTACACTGTTTTCTCAATATATATGGAGATGCTTTTTCATCTTTTTTTTAATATTCCTCCTTTGTTCTTTCTTTATCAGTTTGAAGTATATATATATATATATATATATATATATAAGTCAAATAAAACTTTTTTTAAAATTTATTTATTTATTTATTGTTAAATAAAAGCAGAGAAATTGGAAAAAAAAATATTTATTTATTTATTTATTTATTTATCTATCTATTTATTTAGGTACATAGGTTTATACAGGTTTCTCTCTGAAAAACGATTCTCTCTCAACTCTTACCCATATTTGATTTGACTCACTCCCGAGTATATGATTTATTACTATTCAAATTCTATTTTATTTGTCACGTACACAATGATACACATGCAGCGAAACCCCTTTTACACCCGTCTGTGTTATAAAGTCAAAATACAAATATGTTATGAGTCAAAATACGGAGAGTCAAATTTGGAATTAAAATGTAAACTGAAATAGAACAAAATGGAACAGAATTAGCTGTAAAAGAAAAAAAAAATTGAGTTTTTTGAATAATAATTTGTAAGTATAATGTAAATCAATCCTGTGGTTTTTTTGTAACAGTGCAGAACATTTTTGTCTTTTTGTAATTTGCTCTGAACTGCAGATTTGAATTCAAGAAAACTACAATATACTACACCAACAACCAAAAAATCCTTCTGTATTGAATCATGAAAGTGAATCAGATTCTGGTAAAACTCTCCCTTAGTGTTGGTCATGTATCCAGCTTCCTGGGTGACGTGCATGTGTACTAGTGATATGATTGATGATGATCATTCAGTGTGGAATTGTGGCATGTTACGCATATTCATATCTGTTCCGGTGAAGCGTCATCGTTCAGTGACGCTGCGGTGGAGGCGAACGTTTGTGTTAGTCAACGTGTTTGCTGTCAGTTTTTCTATGAAGATGTTCTGGAGCTAAAGAAGCACAGAAAGAAAATGATGAAAAGCAATTAAAAACAGGCAGATGTCATTTTTTTTCTGACTGGTTAGCATCTGTTCAATTATTATACACACCTAGAGAGTGTGTGAAAGAGAAAATGAAAGAAATTAAGTGTGTGTTGGTGGGCGTGGGAGGGGGGTGCATGAGAGAGATGCAGGTATCTGAAAAACTGACATTCTCTTCATGCTGCTTCTCTCGCTCATAAATGCTGGTGTCAGGCGACAACGTAAAGGCAATTAATCTCAGCGAGGAAACGCGAGAATAAAAAATAGAGAGAGAGAAAGAGAGAGAGAGAGAGAGAGAGAGAGAGAAAGAAAGAAAGGGCCCCAACACAAAAGCACAAAAGCTATCAAGATGACATGACAAGACAGTGCAATTTAGCCGGTTTTCATTGGCGTCAAGGAAACATACGCCAATGATAAACTTGTTGTTTCTCAGCGCTAACGGATCTCTATTGTACAGTCATTGTTAAACTTTCTGTAATTGAGATCCTCAATTAAGGAAGATAAACTGTATTGCGCTCTCATTGTTCAAAGTAATATAGTTACACTGAGACCATGCATACAATTACAGCAACTGTCTGTGTGTGTGTGTGTGTGTGTCTGTGTGTGTGTGTCTAAAGTCCTCACAGAAGTTCCTTCAATAGTAAAAGGAACAAAAAAAATATTTTTATATTATTTTATACAACATCTACTTTTCATTCTTGATTCATTCATTCATTCATTCATTCATTCATTCATTCATTCATTCATCTTCTACCGCTTATCCGAATTACCTCTGGTCATGGGGAGCCTGTGCCTCAGGCGTCATCGGGCATCAAGGCAGGATACACCCTGGACGGAGTGCCAACCCATCGCAGGGCACACACACACTCTCATTCACTCACGCACTCACACTTCTTGATTCTTATTTATTTTTTATTTTCTCACAGGATTTATATTAATGCTCATAATTTTTATAATAATTGTTTCATATGAGGTTTCTGGTAAATATTCGTATAGTTTATGGTTTATGAAAGGAGTCTCCAGTGATAGAGCTTTGCCAAAGTCAGAAAAATAGATAAAGCTGTTTTTATCTCAGATTCACAGCACCGAGTGTAAGTATAAAAGCATAACAAGTACAGTATGGATTTGTTTAATTCATAAATCATTTCATGTTTGGTATGAGGATGTGCTTTGAGAGGAAAATAGTCAACTATCATATTTGAACTAGTTTATTTTATACATTTACAAGACAACCTTATCCAGGGAAACTTACCTTTTTATACAACTGAGCAATTGGGGGTTTAGAGCCTTGGTCAGGGGCCCAGTAGCGGCAGCTTGGTGGACCTGGGATTCAAACTCACAATCTTTTGAGCAGTAGTCCAACACCTTAACCACTAGGCTACCATGACTTACCTTGGTTATCGTTCATGATTTCTATTAGTTTTCTTAGGCAGTATCACGTGGACCCTGGATTCTATCCCAGGGTGCTCGGGGCACGAACCGGGTTACCACTGCTATGCTGATGACTCTCAACCTATTTTTTCCTTTCCCTGCACAACGATCTGATCTTCCCTTCGGTCACAGCTCGCAACCTTGGGGTAACCATGGACAATCAACTGTCCTTTTCCTCCTACATTGTTAATGTGACACGCTCATGTCCGTTTCTTTTCTACGTCAGATGGATTCTGACATTTTTATCCACACAGGCTTCCCAGGTACTTGTTCAGTCTCTTGTCATTTTGAGACAGGACTGCTGCAGCGCACTGATGGCAGGTCTACCTATGAACACAATTCGTCCTCTGCAATTGATCCAAAATCCTTGTTTTCAACTTGCCTAAGTTCTCCACCCCACCCCACCCCACTGCTGTGCTCCCTCCACTGGCTTCTGGTAGCTGCATGCATCATATTCAAAACACTGAAGCTTGTCTACAAAGCCAAAAATGGACCAGCTCCCTCTTCCCTCAAAGCTCTTATAACCCCTCACACTGCACCTCACTGCCTCAGATCTACCAGCACTGCTCAACTGGTCCCACCATCTCTCAGGGTAAGAGGTAGATATACATCAAGACTCCTTTCTGTCCTGGGAAGGAGGTGGTGGAATGAGTCAGTGGTTGTCTTGAAACGATGGGTGAAGACCTAACTCTTCCTGAAAAATTTAGACTAGATCATATTTTCTTATTTTCTTCATCTGTTATATGTGTATATTTAAAAAAGTCTGTTACCTGGTGAATCAATGTTTGTGAATTGTCCAATCCTCTCCACGGACAATGCCATTGCCACAACACTCCATCTGGCCCTCACACACCTGGACAATAAAGACACATACGTACGAATACAGTTCATAGACTTCAGTTCAGCATTCAACGCAATCACCTCTCAGCACTGGACTGAGAAGTTGAGCCTGCTGGGACTGAACACCACCCAACACCACCTCTGGCAGAGAACTTCACCTGGTCACTCAACACCAGCCTCATCACTAATAGCTCAGCAGTATCTATACCTCCTATGAAGGCTTAAGAAAACACATCCCCCTCCCCCTATACAGATGATGTTTTATAGAGGGACCATTGAGAACATCCTGAGCAGATGCATCACTGTCAAGTTTGAGAATTGCACCATCTTGGATCGAAAGACCCTGCAGCACATAGTGAGGACAGCTGAGAAGATAATTGGCATCTCTATTCCCCCATCACGGACATTCATAACATAAGCTGCATCCGCAAAGCCAACAGCATTTGTTCATGACCCCACACACCCCTCACAAACACTCTTCACCCCTCTGCCATCTGGAAAAAGGTACCATAGCATTCAGGCCCTAACATCCAGTCTGTGCAATATTTTCTTCCCTCAAGCCATCAGACTCCTCAACAAACTGAAATGAACTATACTGAACAGACACACACTCACACCCAACCGTTTGAACTACACTGGACTTCACAAATCAATCACTCACTCAATTGCTGTTTTCGGACACCACATTTAATTACCTCATCAACCTGCTGCTACTACATACGTTTGTATATGTTTACAATTGCTCTAGTTGTACAATGTACTTTATAATAAACAGTATGCACACTGGTCAGCGCTATTTTTTTTACTTTGTATTGTGTTTTGTCTCGCACAAGGAAACCTGCAGATCGGGAGGAAACCTGAGGAAACCACTAAAGCATGAGGAGAAGGCTGCATACCCAAGCAGAAACCCAAACCTTGTAGGTAACCTTATGAGATGTGAAGCAAACCTGCCAGGCTCTGCACCACCCCTCTAAATGATGAGTGAAGCATAAAGAATTTACTAGCTGTGGTGATTTGAACCACCATGATGATTCTGACAATGTCATGTCAATGTGTGTAACCTGTTTATTTGTAATGTAGGTCAAGGGATTCAAGTTTCAAAGCACATTATTCCATAATATCACAAAGCTTAGAACCAGGATATTTCATGAGATAAATTTAAAAATACTAGTTTCACGATATCAACAGGTTCAAAGAACTTAATTCATGGAGTGGTAAATATTCATTTGTATGTTAAACCTGTGTTAAAACCAGTGTCGTTGTGAGGGTGGGGGTTTAAGACCCTCATGTTCTGTCAAAAGCCCCTATAAAGTCTTACCAGTACAAGAAACCTGTCTGTCAGTGCTTATTTTGCACGATCATTCCGCTATACAGTAGGTAGTTTTAAAACTTCCGGGTTGATCTGTTGAACAGAACAGTACAGCAGGTTAGCTAGTGGCACTGTTGTTAGTATACGACCATTGGACAATTGTCATTCATTCATTCATTGGAAGAGTTGCTGAGGTAATAATAACAACACTGTTGAACCCTTCCGACTCTAGCAACGCCCCTGGTTAAAATGTGTTTAAACCAATAAAGTTGTTTATGTCATACTATTTAACATAGGTTTTGGTAACAATTGGAAATCCTCAAAGTTAGTGAAGCCGCTAATCTGAGCTTGATTGATTTTGAGACAAAAAGGATGTAGAGAGCGTCCACACACTAAAAGGGGAATAGCTGTGATCTTCCTCATTCTAGTTAAAGTACTAGCTGAGGAAACTTATACAAACTGTTATCATGATCATTACTCCCTGTTTCTCAGGGGTTTAACACTACCACACTGTCCCCTGTTCATGACTTGTTCATATTAACTGATACACTCAAGAATGTGAGTTAAGAAACACTTAACGTAAACTTGTGCATTCGCCTGATTTTAATGACAGTCAAGAGACAAGAATTCAGTTTTGTAATATTAAACGTTTGTATTATGTTTCTTATGTTCTGTAAAACTGCTTTGAGACAATGTCCAATGTTAAAAGCACTATACAAATAAAATTGAACTGAATTTTGAATGAAAATAAGTCCGGATTTTGGTTCTGTTGGCTTTCAGGTTGAAGATGATGCATTCAAAGGGTTTGATATCACCATTTACCTTAAAGATAGAAAAAAGGACTACGATTTAATGTATGTAGAAGCAAAGAAAGAGGGACAAAAAGTGTAAACTTAATGCTAAAGGCACATTTAAACCTACAATACATCACTACAGTACATCACTTCTGTTATTATCAAGATACTACAGTAAAAGATATTAGGGATGTTATAGAAATGACAATAAAACCTGAGATTCCTGTGAAGAATTTGTCTAGGTTTAGTTAGATACCATGTTAGTATTCCTAGCCATAAAAAAAAAAATCATACATACATCTGTATTTTTCTTCTTTTATAAGAATAATATTGAGTCTATGGTGGAGTATCCTAGAGACGTGATGGATCACAGACCAGAGGAAGTGTGCAGTGTAAGATTGCACTATTTTGTGGCCTTGACAAGTCAAAAAAAAAAAAAAATCATTCATTCCTTTTCCAGCTTTTATTCTGTTTCATATCCTCCCTCGTACGCATAGGCAGAGCGCCTGGAGCCCAGGCTTCTTAAATCTAACATCAGATTTCTTTTACCAGCTGACAAAAAATTTTCTGTGACATACAAGAGTGAATAATCAACAGTGCTGTGGTCAAAAGTATTTGGCAGACACTCTTATCCAGATCTCATCACCATTATCCTTATCTCATTAATCTGAGCAAATGAGTTAAATGGGTTAAAGGCCTTGCTCAAAGGCCCAGCAGTGGCAACTTGGTGGACCTGGGATTCAAACTCACAACCTTCCAATCGACTGACACAGACACATACACCCACACCCAGTGTATGTGTGTA
Source organism: Tachysurus vachellii (assembly GCF_030014155.1). NCBI lineage: Eukaryota > Metazoa > Chordata > Actinopteri > Siluriformes > Bagridae > Tachysurus > Tachysurus vachellii. Next base: position 4,825,034 of record NC_083464.1, on the reverse strand, counting down.
TGTGTGTGTGTATGTATGTATGTATGTATGTATGTATGTATGTATGTATGTATTTACAGTATATCCTACCAATATAACAAGAGCTCTGACAGTATGCTGTAAAATATAAATCACAGGTTCATATAAAAGCTCTAATTCCTCGTCCTAATCCTTATTGTTTCTCTATAGTTGCTGTGAGAAGAAGAATAAAACACTTCAGGATATTTCATTATTGGACACTATATACTATATATACTATATAGTGCTTACAGTGTCTCCACTTTATTACACCATGTCATATTTTCTGTAACAGCACAGCAGCTAATGTATAAGTTATTAATTTTCTCACAAAATCTGACTGCTAAGATGTACACTGATACCTGATATGCAGTTTGTTCACTTTAAGCTAATATATAAGATTTGATCGATTTGACTGAATGTATATTTACCTGTACACTGTGCTGGATAAATAGAAATTGCCTTAGCAGTCATTTAAAGTCAGAATCGACAGATGAATTAATTTATGGCTGCAAGTCTGATATAAAATTAGTCGGAACACTGTTGGGCTTCAGTGTGAGAGGTTTTTACCTCATAGAACTTTAGTGGTTAAAAAGAAGACCTTCAAATTTTAGATGCAAGTGCCTCAAGGAGCAGAATTGGGAAAGATAGAAAAACTTTTTTTTTTTAAAAAAAGCTACACAAGTGTTTACTTTTATATGAACTTCATATTAACCTCCACAGTGGAGTGAGAGATGGGGGGCACGGTGGCTTAGTGGTTAGCACGTTCGCCTCACACCTCCAGGGTTGGGGGTTTGATTCCCGCCTCCGCCTTGTGTGTGAGAAGTTTGCATGTTCTCCCCGTGCCTCGGGGTTTCCTCCGGGTACTCCGGTTTCCTCCCCTGGTCCAAAGTCATGCATGGTAGGTTGATTGGCATCTCTGGAAAATTGTCCGTAGTGTGTGAGTGTGTGTGTGCCCTGCGATGGGTTGGCACTCCGTCCAGGGTGTATCCTGCCTTGATGCCCGATGACGCCTGAGATAGGCACAGGCTCCCTGTGACCCGAGGTAGCTCAGATAAGCAGGTAGAAAGTGTGTGTGTGTGAGTGGAGTGAGACATGACAAAGACTTTCATTACTGAACCAAATAGGAGGAAATCACCCAAATGAGGATTAGGTTCCCTTCTGAGTCTGGTTCCTCTCAAGGTTTCTTCTTCCTTTTATCTCAGAGAGTTTTTCCTCAACACCATCACCACCAGCTTGCTCATTAGAGATAGATGTTTTGATTCTAGGAAAAAGAGTTAATAAATGCAGAACTTTGCTGCAGTGTAAAGCAAGTGGAAATATTTATAGCAGGTTATATGGTCAGTTATATCTGACATATTGTAGTAGGCTTGTACAAAAGATTATTATTATTTATAAGGTTCTTGTAAGATCTTATAAGATGACGTATGTCAGGGATCCACCAGCCACACCTTCACCTAACCAACCTATCACTCCAAGCAGCTCTCCTACCTACTAATGTTCTACACCTGGCACTCATCAGCCTCCAGGCTATATAACCTCCGTTCCCCACCAAGCTCATTGTCCGTTCTACTGTTTAGGCTGATGAACCTTGCTGGACTACACAAGCTACGTACACTACGTGTCATAGTATTGTTTTCATAGTTTACGGGACTCTGTTTAGTTCTCTTAACTTTATTCCAGTCATAGCATTCACCAGGTTTTGCTACACCTGGAGCTTTGCTCTGGTTTGCCGTTTTCTGCATTTGCCCTTTTGTTTCCTCATTAAAACATTGTGAATTGCACTACGGTTTCCAGCACGTTCTTCCGCCTGACAACATACCAGTTACGTTTTCATTAGATTGTGGTTTTCATTTTTTTTTTCCAGGTGTATATTATACTGAGCAGTATTAGTAATCTCTGTTTACTCTGTGATACTGCATATTAAAATGTGCTGAAATAAACTGCTTTTTGTTTACTTGTTTTTGCTTCATTGTGAATTTGAAAATGGTGCAGGTCAAAACCGGGACATGGAAAGGTCAGAGATAATTGGACACTTTCTATGCGGTAAAGAAGGTTATTATAAACTCAAGCAGTCTGGACTTTTCTCCTGCAGCCAAATTACGATTTATTTCCTGGATATCTGGCTCATATCCTTGCCATTTATTTTCTACAACAATGAAAAAGCATCACAGAAGAGAGACCTAATTATTCACCTGGTATTTACTGCCGTACCTTTTGTTTTCACATCTTGCTCTCGCTCCTTATTTCCTTTTTCTCCAAAAGCATGCAAAAGATTTTTTTAGAAGCCTCAAAGCTTCTTGTCTTGGGCTGGAGCGAGGAGAGAAATGCATACCAAATCAGATTCATTAATTTTGTCCTTCAGAGATGTGAAGGAAAGGGTCATCAGGTTTGCTAAGAGAGAGAAAAGAGATGGAATTTAACTCCAGTCTGAATTGAGCAAAATTTCACACTGGTGAGTTTTTTTTTTTTTAAGGAAATTTTCTTTTAACCCACAGTGACTAGAAATGAGTTTGTGTCTGGGGTAGACTGTGGGTACTGTTCTCTACGGGGCAAAAATATATTTAGTCAGATCAACCCTTGAATTGATTAGACGCAGAGATGCAGGGCTGTTTTTAGATAGAAGCTGTAAAAGCAGTCATATTGTATACATGTGTCAAGTCAAGTCAAGTCAAATTGAGATGCTTTTTTGTCATTTCAATCATATATAGCTGATGCAGTACATATTGAAATGATACACAGTTTCTCCAGGACGATGGAGCACAGAAGAACACAGAGCTAAGGACTTAAAGTAAGTACATAAATTGTATCATGTGTAACCTTGTGCAAACAGTGTGAGACAAAAAAAACAGAACAAACAAACAATACAGAACACTACACAACAAATACACAGAATAACGCCGGGCAGTGTGCATTCTGTATATAATACAGTATAAATATAGGAATCTGAACAAAGATGGTTCTAGTAAACTTATATACTGTAGAATTATGTTTATATAGCAGCAGTTTGATGAGGTAATGAAATGTGGTGTACAGAGCAGCATGTAAACAGTTTACTATAGGGGTGCTGTAGACCTGGATGTATACTGAATAAGTGTGTGTCTGTGTGTGTGTGTGTGTAACACAATGCCACTACTTACTTATTGTTTAGTACTCGTAATGTTGCTTTCTCTTCCTGCATTTGGATATTAACCTATGAATAGTGCATCAAGTAATGTTTTTTCCAATCTTTTAATCTTCATCTGTTCCGTCTATCCTGTTCCTGCTGTCTAGGAGATGGTGGCAGCTCAAGTGGGTAAAGCTCTAATGCCCCTTTTCCACCGAGGCAGTTTGAGTGCTGGTTCAGAGCCAGAGCCTAGTTTAGAACCAGTTCTTTCTTTTTCGACACCCAAAGCACCAGCTATGAACCAGGAAAAGTGGTTCTTAAGTAGCACCAAAACATTGCTGGTCTAGACTTAAGAACCGCTTGTGTTAGGGGTTGTGGGCGGGGCTACCGTTAGCGCATTTGATAATGTACCTTAAGTATACTAATGTTTAATACACTTTTACTTTACCGCAATATGATACATTATCAGCAGATAATTTTGCTGATAAATTAAATTAAACACTTTTTTTTTTTCTGTGTTAATGATAAAATAACGTTATGTACTTTCTCGATAACAACCTCCGTTTATACAGATTACATGGAGCTGCACGTGCACGTTGGGTTCGCCGCATTTGGATGTTAATGTAGGTTCACAAAGCCATGAGCATTAAACAGTAAAGCAACATCCGCCATTGTTGTGTTTCCCGCTGCTGTGCTAACGTTGCTGGGAAAGATGACACGTATAAAGTGACGTCAGACTCAGCTCTGCGACGGCTCTCTAACCGATGGAAAGGCAAACCGGTTCCAACTTTGAACCAGCACCAGTGCTAGCTCTGAACCAGTATAAGTATAAGTTGTTGATCGGAAGGTGAGCGTTCAAGTCTCAGTGCAAAGGTGCCTCCGTTGGGCCCTTGAGCAAGGCTCATAATCCTCACAGCTCCAGAGGTGCTGCATCATTTCTGACCCAGTGCTCTGAGCCCAACTTCCAAAGTTGGGAAATGCAAAGAAAGAATTTGTGATATATATATATATATATATGTGACAAAATAAAGGTTTCCATCTATTTATTTACTGATAGAGTATTCAAAAGACTCCTGAAAGCCTCTCTGGATAAAGACGTCTACTGAAGGGAGTAAATTTAAAATATATCAAGGTAAAATGAGAAGGAAAAATGTGTAAAAGAAGGAAAAGTGTAACATTACCTTATACAATACAGCACATTTGTCACTTCACTAGAGAAGATTTCTGTCTCCAGAATTGGATCAGGACGATTTTAGAAACACTGTTATTTGGTCTTTCCACCAAATCCATGAACTACTGTAGGTTTAGTGTCTCCTGTGTGTCCCGGCTTGGCTGGAAAAGCTACTGAGGTGGTTGAAATATTGACATAATGTCAGATTACTGTTCATTTGGTGATATTAGATAAGATTCAGGCATGAATTGATTAAATCAGCTGACTTTAATTACTCTCGTTTCACATAACTTCACAGATCCTGTGCTCTGAAACTGACAAACAAATTTCACTGTTCTGTAATGTATATGTGACAAAAATAAAGACTTCTTTATATTGTTTAGATTCTTTTTTATTGGAATCTGATGTTTTCCTCTCCTGAGATGAGATGTGTTCCTCTCCTGTCGTGTATACTGAGATGTGTTCCTCTCTTGTTGTGTATCCTGAGATGTGTTTCTCTCTTGTCGTGTATCCTGAGATGTGTTCCTCTCTTGTTCTGTATCCTGAGATGTGATCCTCTCCTGTCGTGTATCCTGAGATGTGTTCCTCTCCTATTGTGTATACTGAGATGTGTTCCTCTCCTGTCGTGTATCCTGAGATGTGTTCCTCTCTTGTTGTGTATCCTGAGATGTGTTCCTCTCCTGTCGTGTATCCTGAGATGTGTTCCTTTCTTGTTGTGTATCCTGAGATGTGTTCCTCTCTTGTTGTGTATCCTGAGATGTGTTCCTCTCTTGTCGTGTATCCTGAGATGTGTTCCTCTCTTGTTGTGTATCCTGAGACGTGTTCCTCTCCTGTTGTGTATCCTGAGATGTGTTCCTCTCCTGTCGTGTATCCTGAGATGTGTTCCTCTCTTGTTGTGTATCCTGAGATGTGTTCCTCTCTTGTTGTGTATCCTGAGATGTGTTCCTCTCTTGTTGTGTATCCTGAGATGTGTTCCTCTCTTGTCGTGTATCCTGAGATGTGTTCCTCTCTTGTAGTGTATCCTGAGATGTGTTCCTCTCTTGTCGTGTATCCTGAGATGTGTTCCTCTCTTGTCGTGTATCCTGAGATGTGTTCCTCTCTTGTTATGTATCCTGAGATGTGATCCTCTCCTGTCGTGTATCCTGAGACGTGTTCCTCTCCTGTTGTGTATCCTGAGATGTGTTCCTCTCTTGTTGTGTATCCTGAGATGTGTTCCTCTCTTGTTGTGTATCCTGAGATGTGTTCCTCTCTTGTCGTGTATCCTGAGATGTGTTCCTCTCTTGTTGTGTATCCTGAGATGTGTTCCTCTCTTGTTGTGTATCCTGAGATGTGTTCCTCTCTTGTCGTGTATCCTGAGATGTGTTCCTCTCCTGTCGTGTATCCTGAGATGTGTTCCTCTCTTGTCGTGTATCCTGAGATGTGTTCCTCTCTTGTTGTGTATCCTGAGATGTGTTCCTCTCTTGTCGTGTATCCTGAGATATGTTCCTCTAACTGAGTGGTTGAGGCTTAATGGACTTTTGGGACACAACAGCAGTGGCCTGGCAGAGCTGGGATTTGAACACATGACCTTTTGGAGAAGTATTTTGATGTCTTAAATACTGAGCACAAAAAGAAATTCAAATTCTTCTTCTTCTTCTAAAAGTTTGTTAGGTAAATAGGATGTCACGTACAGTAGTGCCCTACAGGCTTAGACACAGCTTTATCCACAGTGTCGTTCGCACCTGAGCTGAAATCTGAATGAATTACAAGGTGAGGCGGTTTTCTACTGAGAGATGTAATACCAAACATAAGACCTGTCTCTACCCTGCACCTAGCTGTCAGAGTAGGAGGAGTTTCTCTAAAGGTTAGTAGTGGTGACTGAAGATAGGCATGAAAAAAGTCTGATCTGATGTTAAAATATTCTTGAGCACACTAAACATTTTACCTTAAAGGGTAAACACTGAATATGAGATACTGCAAGTTCATCTTAATGACAGAGCAAACAGCCTTGAAATAAAACAAAGATGCCGCCTGCGTGCTTACCTACACTGAGGGGGTGCCAATACTTTTAACTTCACAGAGAATACTGAGGGAGATTCCAAATAATATTAACAACCAAAGCATCATGGAAAGTCCTGGAATTTCTGTGGCTGAATCTCAAAAGGTGCCTCAACAAACTGTGTCTAGGGCACTAGGTAGGGTTTAGGTGTAAAGGGCATCAATGAAGTGAAGAAGAAGTCATTAAAGTTGATCTTTTTTTTTCAACAAAGAAAACAAATACGTTTTATTATTAAATTAGTTCAATCTAAATACTTTTGCTCTTAAATTAATATTTTAACAGAGAATTATCAAACAGCAAAAAATTATTATTTATTTTTGAATTTGCGTAATAGGATTGTACCTTCAAAGTGATTTTGTGAATCTGAATAACAAGACTTTTGAAGTACAGGGTTGTTGTAGCTCAGTGGTTAAAGGTGGGGTCTCTGATGTTTGAGAAATGCTTCAGAAAACTGAGTTGGGCCGACAAACTAAACAACAATCAAACCAAACGTGCAGCCAGTGAGCAGAAAGGGGCGTGTCTTGTCAATATGTGCAGAGAGAGTGTTCAGTGCGCATGTGTGACATTAGCAGAAAGCGGTTTTAACATTGACATGGAGGATAAAAACAAAGAAAGGAAGCGAAGAAAGGCTTACGATAAGGTAAGAAGTAGGACGTGTTAATATAGGATCAGCTTTCCAGCGCTGGAGAGAACTGAAGGAGCAGGAAGTTGGTCACATATTCACAGATTGGAGTTTCCCGAGTCAATAACTCCTGAGCTAAACGCTGTTACTACACAAATAACACCTCTTTTCTATCGTAGTAATGTAGAGACGCAGCTACAACCGTGTTTTGTGTAGTAACAGTGTTTAGCTCAGGAGTTATTGACTCAGGAAACTCCAATCTGTGAATATGTGACCAACTTTACTTAAGACGCCGAGGCGCTTTTTTCCTTCTCGATAGGTGAGTAACGTTGGTTTTGCTTTGTTACACAGAACTAATATATGCCTTTGTCCTTTGCATGATTATGCTGATGATGATAAAGATACATTTCTTTCCATTAGTTGCCTGGGTTACGTATGTATGTGTGGGCGGAGCTATCAATACAGGGGTGGGACCCATTTGGCTTAGTGTGTTTGTTTTGGTGATTTTATATGTCAACATTGGCTTTCAAACTTCAGAGACCTCACCTTTATAGACTACTGCTCAGAAGGTCATGAGTTTGAATCCCTGGGCCACCCAGCTGCCATTCCTGTGCCCCTGAGCAAGGCCTTTAACCCTCGGCTGTATAAATGAGATAAATTTAAGTTCCTCTGGATTAAAGGGTCATGATGTTAGATAACATTCTGGCATGGATTGATTAGATCAGCTGACACTAATTAGTCTCGTTTTCACATATTTTTTCATTTCAAAAATGACCTTGCTTTTTTTTTGCTATGTTAATAACCTGTCTTTATTCTCTATGGTACATCGAAAGAAATTCTGATCACGTTATTGATGTAATAAAGATAATTATAAAGGGTCCCTTTTGTCTCATGACTGCGGTAAAAAAAAACATGACTGCGGTATTATTCTTCTTATTTTTTTTTCTAATCAGAATCTGAAAGAAGATTACGAAACGGCAAAATTCAATTTATATTGAATTAAATTGGTTTTTATACTTTTCAAAAGAGGCTTTAATAACCACTGGGATGTGCAGTTTGCTGAGGAGGGAATAAATATTCCCCCACATTTATTTAGCGCATTTGTTTTTTTTTTTTTTGAAAGAACGAAGCGCTAAAAATAAAAGTCAGCATTTTCAACCATTTTGATGACTGGCAAAATAAATAAATAAATAAATAAATAAATAAATAAATTAGTCTGACTAGAGTTTTATATTATATGATTAATTAACGTTAAATATATATTTTCTTTTTTTTTCTCCCCTAGCCGAATTTAAAGTCATCTATGTTTTCTTGCCACTTTCTCTCTAGAAGTAAAATAAAACCCACTCGTGTGCAGCGTGATCATAGATTACAGCACGAAGAAAAAAGATATCTCGCTCCTTCAGATGCCTCTTTTTTAGCTGACTCTCTGAAATAATGGCAAACATAAATAGGCTAAATATTAAAAAAAAAAAAAAAAAAAAGTAAAAGAAATAGTGTAACTGCCCTCGAGAGGATGAGCTACACCATGAATCAGGTTATATTAATAGCCGCCAGTCACATGAGATCTGTGCTGGAAATCGATTTGTCCATGAGGATGTGTTTACAACGTTTGTCCTCAGACAAGCTCTTAAAAATGTAACAAAAACGAAGAAGAAGCGTCGGAGTCGCTATGAAGACGTCAGGGGAGAGACTTGATGAGACAAAGACAGGATTCTGAGTTCGTCCCTGGTGACTCTGAATTAAGTGTGAGTAATAAAACATCTAGAGACATGCTGTTATAGGAAAATAACCAACAGATAGTGCAGAACTACTGTTATTGTTACCATCCTGATGTTCATCCTGTTCCTGTTGTGTAGCAGCACATTGTTACAACCCCTGAGATCTCTAGTGTTTTGTGTCCAGGTCCGACTCCCAACTAGAGATTTCAGCCAGCCGTTGCCTGCCTTGGATCCGCCTTCCCATGATGGCATCATTATTGGAAACCATATTTATGGAAGAAGAGGGGTTAGAAGTCATTTTGTGTGGTTGTGTTACAGTTTTGTTGTAGAGTTTTCTTCTTCCATGGAGCTTACAGTAAGTTTCCATAGTGATGAGCACCAATTAAAGAAGAAATACTTTCATAGTACCTAAAACCCAGGATTGGTGCAAACTATTCTTAAACTTCTCAGGCTATCCAGCTAAACCAGCGTCATCGTACAGGCCCCTGGTCTTGAGTCTGTCACACGACTGAGCTTGCTTTCCCCATTCAGACTTGGTGTTTGTGTATATTATTCTCTGTATATATTTAGCACTGTACTGTGTTGTATCACCCAGTTCACCGTCAGTAGGGTTGTGGCTGCTGTTTCTTTTTAGTGTGGGTTTCTATTTTCTCTGTTTTGTATTAAAGGTTTAAAGAAGTTCAACTGTATTTTTATCGTTTGTCTTTCAGGGAAGAAGCTCCAGCAATATTAGATTCTTTTATTTATGATTTTGGCTTTGGCTTGCCCTGAAGTTACACCATTGTACAGTTGTTCATGCACTTGCTTGTCATTTCTGGTTCCATTACAAAAGTATTCTAAACTGGTTACTCTGTGCATCCTAACCATAGACTGGGTCATAACAACATCCTGATATTTTTTTTATAGCAGAATTCTATTCATTAAAATACAACACATTGTACCTTTTATCTATTTATTGTTAGTTCCTGTTATTGCTTACGTTATCGTGGCTATAAAGGGTCATTCTGTAGCTCTGTAAATTAATAAGAAAGAAATAATTTAATTAACTTTAATAAAGTTATAAATACACTAGCTATAGTATCACTTTTTCCTTTGACTTACCTCGGATGTAGGAAATCAGATTCTGAAATTCAACCTGTGTCTTTGAGTGGGAAAAAAATGTTCATCTTTTGTAAGCAACTGTCACTGTTGCCATGACACAATTTAAACATGACACGAAATAAACTAAACTTTTATTTGGTAGCTTAGTGGTTAAAGTGTTGGCCTATGGATCAGAAAGTTGTGAGATTGAATCCCAGCTCCACTAATCTGCCATTGCTGGGCACCTGTGCCAGGCCCTTAACCTTCAATTGCTCAGTTGTATGAAATGAAATAAATTACAAGTCATTCTGGATAAAGGCTAGGTTAAAGGTACAGGAATCTGCCAGATGCAAGAAATGTACACGGACATGAATGTGTCATTGAAACAAAAGGCACAACATGGATAAACATAAAGTGCCTAAAACCCAAACACGACATTAACAGACAGATACAAAAGGGCATATATATATATATATATATATATATATATATATATATATATATATATATATATATATATATATGTATATATATATATATGTATGGTGTAGGTGTATTTAGGGTAGGACATTAGGACAAATGTGAAAGAGGTGACGAGGCGTGAACCAGAACAATAGCAGGGATGAGACACAATACACATGAGAAATCACAAGCACACAACATGCAAACATAATAAGCAAAACTTCTGCCAATACCCGGCGTAAATTCATGTAGGATCTGAATTCTGTAATCAGAAGTGGTAAACGTCTTGGGACTTTAGTGTTAAGTTGAGAAACAAGACTTTGCAATAAAGGCACACAATCTCAGCTATAGTTACAAAATATTTATTAAAAAGTCTTAAATTCAGACATAAGTCAATCTCATTATTAATAAGCTAATTATTTGACAGTAATTCATTTGCTATCTACTGGATTTCTTAGGCATTTCTTAGAGTCAAACTAAGTATTCTGTAGTTTTATTGTGAATTGATTTAGCTTGTTTTAAGTGCTATTAAAAATTAAAACATATAACATAGGACGATAATCATCAATGTCCTTTTCCTATAACAGTGCATCCTGAAGTGTTTTATTCTTCTTATAACACAGCAAGGTTGCCTGTTATTGGAGAGTCAGGTGTGGATGGAGAGGAGGCCATTGGTCGAATCATCAGGTAATGGGAGAGAGAGAGAGAGAGAGAGAGAGAGAGAGAGATGTAATCTAAGTGCTGCTTTTTCATCTGGATGTCTGGAAGATGCCCACTGATGACCTCATATCCTGAGAAGGTACAGTAGTAAAAACAAAAGTAAAATAAAATTTGTTTAAAATTTGTGTAAAAAATGCTTCCTGTACTTTTGGCAGACCTGAGCATCCTGAACAACTTAAATTTTTATCTCATTTTAAATGACAGCGTTAAAGAACTCGCTCAGGGGCCCAGTAGTGACAGCTTGCAGGACCTTGGGTTCAAACTCACAACCTTCCAACACCTTAACCACTAAGATACCATTTCCACATGTCTCCTCATTCCTGGCCAACATTGTTCCTTCTTCACATCGTCATAATTTTTTAACACACGTCTCTACTGTAAGTAGTTCCTGGTATCACCGACTTTACAGCAGAGACTTCTTCCAGAAATGCAAACTCAAAAATCAGATTTCAACACTGCTGTGGTATAAATCTTATTGTCAGATCTAAATGAACAAAATAAAAAGATTTAGTTATTGCGTGGCCTATAATCCCAACTACTTCAATGTGGACCTTCATCTGGATGTCTGGAAGATGCCCTCTGATGACCTCATACCCTGAGAAGGTAAAGTAGTTAAAAGAGAAGTTATTAATCAATAGATTTTTAGCAGGCATGTCTTCTCTCTTACCGTGACAGAAACAACGCCAATTTCCAACACTTGGGACTGACGGGTCATCATTTATGTTTTATGTCCAATATATAATATGAGCAGAAGCGTCAGTCGGAGGTCAGATTTTGATTGATAACGAACCGTCTGGATGCGGTTGGTGTTACAATGTGGGTGAAGACAAAATGAAGGAATCCATTTCTTCAGTTGATATTATTAAGGAAATCATTTGTCAGATTGAATAAGAGGTAATTAAAGTGATTAAACTAAAGTGTGAAGAGGACAAATCTTCGGCTGCCATGTTAAACGATCATGGCTTACAAATTAATTTAAAAAAAAATAATAATAAAATAAATAAAAAAGCATGCAGGTTTGGTCGAACTTTACATGCATTAAACATAAATGTAAATAAACACACCTTCTGACTGGTAAACTACGCCTTAAATTTAAATTTCAATAGCCATCCTTCACCTCAACACATCGATACAAATGCACACATACCTCTCCCCATAGAAACTGTGTCTGTTCCCCGAGCAGTGAGATAAAAAAGTAATTATGTAAGACGTTCTCGAAATAATCTTACTGTAATTAGACCAGAAAAATGCCAAAGAAACAAACAAAAACAGTTCCTAAAATTTGGGCTTCTGAACATTAGATCACTTGCACCCAAAGCACTTATCGTAAATGAAATAATCTCAGACAATAGCCTTACTGCATTCTGCCTCACCGAAACCTGGATTAAACCAAATGACTACATCGGTCTAAATGAGTCTACACCATCAGGTTATATCTATAAGCACGAGCCTCGTCAGACTGGTCGTGGAGGTGGTGTCGCCACTATCTTTAATGATTGCCTTACTGTTACCCAGAGAACACAGTATAGATTTAAGTCTTTTGAAGTGCTTGTCCTTAATGTTACACTATCGCACACGCACAACGAAAAAATCCCTGATGTCTCTTGCGCTAGCGACCGTGTATAGACCACCAGGGCCCTACACCGATTTTCTTAGAGAATTCACAGATTTTCTTTCTGACCTATTGATTAACTTCGATAAAGCATTAATGGTAGGATATTTTTACATTCATGTTGACGACACAAATGATGCGCTAGGACCCACATTCATGGACTTACTAAACTCACTTGGGCTTAAACAAAACATCACTAGAGCAACTCACCGTCGTAATCATAAGCTAGATTTAATAATATCACACAGAATAGATGTCACTGATATAGATATCATTCCTCAAAGTGATGATATCACAGACCATTATCTCATAATGTACACACTACCTGTAGAAGAGGCTAACTGCGTTTCACCACATTATCGTCTCGTTAGAACTATTATTCCGACCACTAAAGACAGATTCACAAATAACCTGCCTGATCTGTCTGGACTTCTTGCTGCACCCTTAAACACAGACGATCTAGATGAAATTACTAACAGCATAGGCGCTATATTCACTAGCACACTAGAAACTGTTGCCCCAATCAGATTACAGAAGGTTAGAGATAAAACGCTTGCACCGTGGTATAATAGTCATACTCACACCCTCAAGAGAGAGACCCGTAACCTCGAGCGAAAGTGGAGAAAAACTAAATTAGAGGTTTTTAGAATTGCATATAAGGAAAGTATGTCCAGCTATAGACAGGTTCTAAAAGCAGCCAGGGCTGATCACCTGAGCAAACTCATAGAAAATAACCAGAACAATCCCAGGTTTTTATTTAGCACAGTGGCCAGACTAACAAAAAAACAAAAATCTGAACACACAATTCCATCACAGTTCAGTAGTGACGATTTTATGAGATTCTTCACTGATAAAATCGAAAGTATCAGGAATAAAATAGGTGACGCTCAACATATGAGAGCAACTAGCATCCCGGTCTCACCTAAGGTTCTAAACACACAACTACATTGCTTTACAAGTACAGGTCAGGAAGAGTTAGTTAAACTTATTACTACAGCTAAATCAACAACTTGTTCACTAGACCCCATAAACTACTGAAAGAAGTGTTATATAAAGCCGGTGAGCCTCTTCTTAATATTATTAACTCCTCGTTATCTTTAGGTCACGTCCCTAAATCCTTCAAGTTGGCAGTTATTAGGCCACTCATTAAGAAACCTAATTTAGATCCTAATGGACTTTCAAATTACAGACCGATTTCACACCTTCCGTTTATGTCTAAAATACTAGAAAAGGTTGTGTCTGTTCAACTGAGCTCCTTCTTACAGGAAAACAATATCCTCGAAGAGTTTCAGTCAGGTTTCAGGCCCCATCATAGCACAGAAACTCCACTTGTTAAAGTTACAAATGACTTAGCTTCGGACAAAGACTGTATGTCACTATTAGTTCTACTTGACCTTAGTGCTGCATTCGACACTATAGATCACAACATTCTCCTAGATCGCTTACAAAATTACACAGGTATTCATGGACAGGCTTTAAGTTGGTTTAGATCCTACCTGTCTGATCGATACCATTTTGTAGAATTAAATGGTGAATCCTCCAGTTTATTACCAGTTAATTATGGGGTCCCTCAAGGATCAGTTCTAGGACCTCTGCTTTTCTCGATATACATGCTTCCATTAGGGAACATTATTAGAAGACATGGGATTAGCTTCCATTGCTATGCTGAAGACACACAGTTATACATCTCATCAAAACCAGATGAAATAACTAAATTGTCGAAATTAACTCAATGCCTTAGAGAGATAAAAGACTGGATGAGCTGTAACTTTCTGTTGTTAAACTCTGATAAGACAGAAACACTACTTATAGGCCCAAAGACTAGTACACAGAAACTCTCACAACTTAATTTCCAATTAGAGGGATGTACTGTTACTAGTAGCTCGACAGTGAAAGACCTGTGTGTTATATTAGACAGTAATTTGTCTTTTGAAAATCACGTCGCCCAAACCACAAAAACAGCCTTCTTCCACCTTAGAAATATTGCCAAGCTTAGAAACATCCTGTCTGTCTCTGATGCTGAGAGGCTAGTTCATGCTTTCATGACCTCTAGACTGGACTATTGTAATGCATTACTAGGTGGTTGTCCTGCATCTTTAATAAATAGGCTACAGTTAGTCCAAAATGCAGCGGCCAGAGTTCTCACTAGGACAAGAAAGTATGACCATATAACCCCAATTTTATCATCTCTACACTGGCTACCTGTTAAGTTTAGAATTGATTACAAACTGCTGCTACTTACGTACAAGGCTCTTAATGGTTTAGCTCCCATGTATCTAACTAGTCTTCTAACACGTTACAATCCTTCACGCTCTCTGAGATCACAAAACTCAGGACTCCTGGTAGTCCCCAGAATATCTTAGTCTACTAAAGGCGGAAGAGCGTTCTCTTATTTAGCTCCCAAACTTTGGAATAGTCTTCCTGATAGTGTTCGGGGCTCAGACACACTTTCACAGTTTAAATGTAGATTGAAAACTCATCTCTTTAGTCAGGCGTACACATAATACATCCCATAAATATTGTGCACTATCACACTAGACTTGCACATTCTTATGAACAGCAGATATGTTAATCCCTCTGCACTGCTCTTCTCTTTTCTTTTTCTACCCATGCTGAGACACCCATGCTATGATCGTCTTCCGTGCGTTGAAATTTTTGGACCTCCACTGAGACAAGGCTGACTCTGTGAGAACCCTGAGACATCTACAGATCTACCGGCTCCAGTTGGACTCTGTGATACTTGTATATTTGTAACCACACCATCTAGTGTCACCCATATGAGGATGGGTTCCCCTTGAGTCTGGTTCCTCTCAAGGTTTCTTCCTTTACCAATCTAAGGGAGTTTTTCCTTGCCACTGTTGCCTGAGCCTCCTCAGACTTGCTCATTGGGGACAAATACACATACACACATACATACATACATACACACTGTGAACTGTATATATCTTGAATTTTTATTATATTAATTCTTTATACTTCTCCTTATGTTTATCTTTTGTTCTATGTTTATGTTCTGTAAAGCTGCTTTGTGACAATGTCCACTGTAAAAAGCGCTATACAAATAAACTTGAATTGAATTGAATTGAATTGAATAAATTCGATTAAAAAAGTTTCTGCGTTCTCCTTTCAAAGTTCTGTACTCTGTGGCTTCTTAATATGAATTTATATTCTATTTTTTGATTAAATGAACAGCAAGTGGGGACACGGTGGCTTAGTGGTTAGCACGTTCGCCTCACACCTCCAGGGTCGGGGTTCGATTCCCGCTTCCACCTTGTGTGTGTGGAGTTTGCATGTTCTCCCCGTGCCTTGGGGGTTTCCTCCGGGTACTCCGGTTTCCTCCCCGGTCCAAAGACATGCATGGTAGGTTGATTGGCATCTCTGGAAAATTGTCCGTAGTGTGTGATTGTGTGAGTGAATGAGAGTGTGTGTGTGTGTGTGTGTGTGTGTGTGTGTGTGTGTGTGTGTGTGTGTGCCCTGCGATGGGTTGGCACTCCGTCCAGGGTGTATCCTGCCTTGATGCCCGATGACGCCTGAGATAGGCACAGACTCCCCGTGACCCGAGGTAGTTCTGATAAGCGGTAGATAATGAATGAATAAACCTATGTATGCTAATGTTTTAAGACTGACTGATCTTAACAAATCCATTAATAAAATCAGTTTTTTGCAAACAAATAATTCAAGCCTTGCACCTCTGCTGCAGCATTGTGCCAAGGTGGAGCCAGATATTGTGAATGATATAAAAAACATATTAAACCGTGCATTTTCAAAGGCAGCGCACCGTTACATGTATAATTCTCTTCGTCCAATCCCGATGAGGATGTGGTACCTCTTTACTCTGCAGTCTACAGCACAGCTAGTGTTCATTCTCATTTTACAAAAAACGACTGCTCTAAAATCAATGTTACACAAAATATTCCACTTAGTTCAATTGTCAGTCACCCAAGGCACAGCTGGTGTCCAATTCTTTTGGAAGTGGAGAACCAAGGCTATAATTTTACTCAATTAGGTGCTTTAGATACTCACGTCTTATTTTAAACAGCCTGAAGCGCTAACTAATCCAATTATCTAGCAGAACTCTGGTATCCACACGCTGGGGTGGTGAGATGCTGAGATTATTCAGGTTTTTATCAAGGTGTAAGTTACATGTGGTTGGAAGAGTTTAGATGTTCAACTCTGTCACTTGCTGGTTAATTCTGTAGCTCTGTAGTTTCCTTTTAGAGTTAATATGAGATCAAAACTGCTGAGGAACGACGTTTAGAGCCGAGTGCTGTCGAGAGTTGGACAGCTATTGCAATCATTTTCTATTCATCAAAGCCATAACAATGAATCATTATGTGTCAGATATTACACTCAATTGTAGACAGATAGATAGATAGATAGATAGATAGATAGATAGATAGATAGATAGATAGATAGATAGATAGATAGATAGATAGATAAAAAGTGAAAGCTATAGTTTTAGATTTTTTTCAAGCAAAAAATAATAATAATAATAATAAAAATAAATAAATCTGAGGATAGGTGAAGACATTAAGGAGTAGGTTTGTTTACAAAAAATAACATAAAACAAATTGCTCATCTCATATACAATAAATTATCATTTCTAGGAAACAAGCACTAAATTTTATTTTACATTTAAAATGACTATTATTATTATTTGGGGGGCACGGTGGCTTAGTGGTTAGCACGTTTGCCTCACACCTCCAGGGTTGGGGGTTCGATTCCCGCCTCCACCTTGTGTGTGTGGAGTTTGCATGTTCTCCCCGTGCCTCGGGGGTTTCCTCCGGGTACTCCGGTTTCCTCCCCTGGTACAAAGACATGCATGGTAGGTTGATTGGCATCTCTGGAAAATTGTCCGTAGTGTGTGATTGTGTGAGTGAATGAGAGTGTGTGTGTGCCCTGTGATGGGTTGGCACTCCGTCCAGGGTGTATCCTGCCTTGATGCCCGATGACGCCTGAAATAGGCACAGGCTCCCCGTGACCCGAGGTAGTTCGGATAAGCGGTAGAAGATGAATGAATTATTATTATTATTATTGTTGTTGTTGTTGTTGTTTTTTATTATTATTATTATTATTATTATTATTATTATTATTATTATTATTTATTTATTTATGTATTTGTTTATTTTTTTTGTACACAGACATCATTGGACAACAACTTGAGAACCAAATGGATAAAACTGAAATCAATTATTATTATTATTATTATTATTATTATTATTATTATTATTATTATTATTATTATTATTATTATTGTTATTATTATGTTAATAACAATAATAATAATAATAATAATAATAATATTTTGGGGATTGGGAGATGTTATGTAAGCATTATAAAACAAAAAAGGACCAAATGGTTAATATGGAATATTTAAAATAAGCATAGGGATGCTGGGTCATCTAACCTTGGGCATGTTTTCTAAATAGAAGAAAAAAACATCTTATTAAACTGAAGACTCTGAATTTAATGACCTTTTTTTTAAATGCAAACAACAGCATACACTAAATCAAGTGCTATTTTACAGCTGACAATAATAATGAAAGTAGTCTGAAGTCTGAATTATCCGAATGTGAAGTAGAGAAAAATGATGTCGCACAGCTGCGTAACCCGTCACTGAGCACTAGTAACTTTCTCAGAGTAAATATCAGCTTTCCGTTCTTCACCAGCAGCTTGTGTGAGTAAGGAGAAATGTCTCTACTGGTTTTCTAAGATGAGCTCAATGTTCTGTGCAGTGGATGATTATGGAAATAGCTGCCATAGCCTGTCATCACAGCTAAGTGTTTATGTGAGCTGGTCCTGATTGCTGAATGAGATACGGCTTATCTCTCTGGGTCAGCTCTGATGGGAACACTGATTTCAGGGTCATCGCTGAAAGCAGGAACGCTTCGCTGCTACCGGCACATGTGAAATTGAGAAATTCAGAGGCAGGTTGGAGAATTGTAGTGGACAGAAAGGGATTATCAGCATTTTCTGTATAAACTAGAGTCCTAAGTGATGATGAGGAGGAATGAAATGGTGGTTATTTATAAATCCAGGCTTCAGATGGAAAGAAAACAAAATATTATGAAACATCATTAGCAGACATTGTGGCCCTGTTCATTTTCAACCAATCATTAGGAGGTCTGTTTTAATTATACTTGTTTTAAAAAAATTGATTTTATAGATTATGTAATAAGGGAGGGGGCACGGTGGCTTAGTGGTTAGCACGTTTGCCTCACACCTCCAGGGTTGGGGGTTCGATTCCCGCCTCCGCCTTGTGTGTGTGGAGTTTGCATGTTCTCCCTGTGCCTCGGGGGTTTCCTCCGGGTACTCCGGTTTCCTCCCCCGATCCAAAGACATGCATGGTAGGTTGATTGGCATCTCTGGAAAATTGTCCGTAGTGTGTGATTGCGTGAGTGAATGAGAGTGTGTGTGCCCTGTGATGGGTGAGCACTCCATCCAGGGTGTATCCTGCCTTGATGCCCGATGACGCCTGAGATAGGCACAGGCTCCCCGTGACCCGAGGTAGTTCGGATAAGCGGTAGAAAATGAGTGAGTGAGAGTGTAATAAGGGATGCATGGACTATTGGACTAAACTGTGCATAGCTGTGGCAGACATTAAAGTTAGCAGGCCTAATTTACATTGCTTAAAAAAGCACATTTCACACAACCTGAATCACAATCTAAAAAAAACCTTAAAGGTAGATCTTTTATTTTTGCATTAATGGACAATTAACACTTAGAATTTGTCACACTTAGAAGGCAAAGGCGGATGCAAGTGCAGATGTTATTTCCAGTGGGAAACTGAGGGAGCTGAACACAAATACTTGAAAATGATATGAAATGCTAACACTAGGATCAAAATAACAGACATTCAGTAACATCAACAGAAGCCAGACAAAGACCTGGGTCCGTACTCATAAAGCATCTTAACTCTTCAAAGAGCTAATAAGGTCAAAAAGTGTTATGAGTCGTGAGGAGGACTTTTAAGGGGAGTCTTAATAGTTTCTTTATCAGGTGAGAAAATGTCCGAAAGGTGAAGAGTGAGAAGAAATTCCTTCATTCACTCATTTTCTACCGCTTATCCGAACTACCTCGGGTCACGGGGAGCCTGTGCCTATCTCAGGCGTCATTGGACATCAAGGCAGGATACAGGAAATAGATACACCCTGGACGGAGTGCCAACCCATCGCAGGGCACACACACACACTCATTCACTCACGCACTCACACACTACGGACAATTTTCCAGAGATGCCAATCAATCTACCATGCACGTCTTTGGACCGGGGGAGGAAACCGGAGTACCGGGAGAACATGCAAACTCCACACACACAAGGCGGAGGCGGGAATCGGACCCCCAACCCTCGAGGTGTGAGGCGAACGTGCTAACCACTAAGCCACCGTGCCCCCCGTGAGAAGAAATGTGTTGTATAAAATATTTTATAATGAGAGTTAATAAGATGATACAGATTAGATCGTGTAGGGATTATTTTTGTGACCAATCATATTAGAGATAACATCTCTGACACTGTAGAAATGCCATACACACACACACATATATATATATATATATATATATATATATATATATATATATATATATATATATGTATATATATATATATATATATATATATATATATATATATGTGTGTATATATATATATATATATATATATATATATATATATATATATATATATACATATATATATATATATATATATATATATATATATATATATATATATATATATATATATTCTGCCACTATGGCATTTACAGAAACGCTAACATCTCCGAAACAAAGCTGAAATGCCATAGCAACAAAAATGAAAGCTGTTTCAAGATGGTGGCATGGCAGTAGCACACAAATTCAATATGGTGTTTGTCTTGCACTGTTTGCACCAGGTTGCACAGATGCACTTTATGTGGTTAGGACAATTTAGTTCTTAGCTCTGTGTTGTTCTATGTAGCATCATGGTCCTGGAGAAACATTGTCTCATTTCACTGTGTACTGCATCAGCTATACTGTATATGGTTGAAATGACAATAAAAGCTTCTTGAATTGACTTGACTTTAAATGATATAATTTGGCCATATTATCTATACATTTGCATTAAATTTATTACATGTATAACATACAGATTAGCGCAATATGATCGGCCACGAAGTAACCCCTACACGATATAGCCTCAAATATGGGGAAGTCGTGGCCTAATGGTTAGAGAGTTTGATTCCTAACCCTAAGGTTGTGGGTTCGTGTCTCGGGCCGGCAATACCACGACTGAGGTGCCATTGAGCAAGGCACCGAACCCCCCCAACTGTTCCCCGGGCACCGCTACATAAATGGCTGCCCACTGCTCCGGATGTGTGTTTATGGTGTGTATGTGTTCACTGCTGTGTGTGTGCACTTTGGATGGGTTAAATGCAGAGAACAAATTCTGAGTATGGGTCACTATACTTAGCTGTATGTCACGTCGCTTCAAATATCTTAATATCTTAGAGGCACCTTAACCACCAAGCTACCACTGCTAGGCTGTTAAGGAAGGCCCCTAACACTCAATTACTGAATTGCACAAAGAATGAGATAAATGTAATGTGAGCTCTGATAAGGGCATCTGCCAAATTACATGAATGTAAATGAGTTTAAATATAGTGCGAAGAATCTCTGGGGAAATGGAAGACACAACAGAGGATGTAGTTCAC
Organism: Tachysurus vachellii; assembly: GCF_030014155.1. Lineage (NCBI taxonomy): Eukaryota > Metazoa > Chordata > Actinopteri > Siluriformes > Bagridae > Tachysurus > Tachysurus vachellii. The sequence goes on along the minus strand of NC_083464.1, from coordinate 4,803,812 downwards.
AGGGCTGTACTAGGTTGCCCTCTACTGGTCTGGTGCCGGATGTCTGTGGTAGCCATGATGGAAATGAGCTAGCATAGTGTAAAAGTGTGCACACTTTTTAATTACATCACTGAAGGGTCATGCAGTTAGTTGTCACATCTATTAAAATGAAATGAAACATCAATTAAAAGCCTTGCACAGTTTCACAGTCTCTGTTTAATCCCACTCAAGAATAAAGTTTGATTCAGACTCAATGACACAAGTCATTATCATCTGAAAGCTTCAGGATGTTGCTGTAGATATCCCAACTCCTATTTGAAGCAGGTTGCTCATAGACCTAAATGTATAAGGATTAACACTCGATTGATGGACAGGGTGATGGACACGAGCTTCCGTGCTGCGCTCATGAAACATAAATAGTGTCATATGCACAACCCAGTGTATAGAAAGAAACCATCACTCCTCTTTTCATTTAATGTTTCATGAGTTGTAGCTCAGTAAATGTCAATACAAGACAGCAAGCAATAGTCCTTTCTGACATATAAACATCGCCAAGATGCCGAAGGAAGACAAATAAGTTTACATGATAACCAGTTTGTCTTTCATAGAGCTTTAAAGGGCAGTGAAAAAGTAATAAATTATACAGGTGTACTAGCGATAGACAACAGCATCGAGACGAAAAATGATCACACAGTTACACAGCTTGTTTATCTCGATTCACTCCAGACATGTTCGAGTGACTCGCATATTGATGTATGATTTCACTTCAGCCAGATAACCAGTGTAAATGTGTGCACTTACAATGTTATCAGGATATATTGAAACCATCAGGAATATAATTAGGATCAGGAACCTTTCTCTAACGTACGTAGCGATGCTTATTAATATGCGTCCATGCTCAGTGCATCAAGTAATAATTGAAATCTTGCTTCCTTGTGCCACCGAGAATTAAACTGCCAGTCCTTTCACTTCACTCGCAACAGGAGCCACCACACACATAACGTGGGCATTTTGACAAATGAAATAAACATCCACTGCGTCATGTTCCTTTCACAGCGACAGATGAGCTCCATCAAGCTCTCGGCGGAGACTGTGAGTTTTTTTTTCACTCCTCTTTTCTTTCTTCTCACTGTGCTAATCTGTGCACAGAGCTTCCTGCGGGCCACGGTTGAGATATTGCTGTTTACCGGAGTTCTGCTTGATTACTAATAACGCCTAACCTTTTTGGAGGCCAGCAAAGCATTCATCAAAGGAAGGACTGATTAAATTTATTCAGCGGGTACGCTGATGATGTGCACCATGAGTCAGGATGCAAGAAGGATTCTGATGAAACAAAGGAGCGAGAGAATGCCAAGGACCACATATGAGAATGGAGTAAAAGGTGGCAATAAGGTGCTTGTGAGAAGTGATGTGACAAAAAAAACAAGCTGGGGTTAAAAATAAAGAGGAATTGCTTGGTTAAACATTGGAAATGTTGTATTTATTCATTCATTCACTTGTTCTTCGGCAATGCTTCAGATGACATGTGACTATGGCTACGCTTCAGATGACTTTGCGCTAATTCCTCTCCACTTGCTTCTCTTTTTCTACTCATCCCGAAGCATCCAGTTGGGGATGCACTTATTTCCAGGGATTTCAGAACAGCATGACAGATATTGCGTCATCGGGTAGGCGTGGCATATTTGATCATCTAACCCTAACCCTAACCCTAATCGTAGTTTTTGGTTGTTTATTTGTTTTCGAAAATAGCTTAACTATAAGATAATTAAGCATAATAGATATAAAATATAAAATCTACCTGTATGACTATTTTGTCCTTCATTATCCATTGTAGGTATGTTCTTTTTTTTTGAAAGAGGGCGTTTTTCCAAGACCTCCAGAAACACGCCCACTTTACGTCGAGGTAACAAAACCCCTGGAATTTAGTGAATGTCTGTACAGTTGTGTTCCGTTTCATGAAGACTTTCAGACCTTCAGCGAGAAGAGGCCAAACCTGTGATGATCCTAAAGCATCTAGAGATGTAACAGCTTAAGATAGATTCTGCTTCATGAAGGTGTTGTACATTTAAATATGCCAACTCCATTTGGTCTTTGAGGACAACAATGTCCTTATCAACACACTATTTTCAGACTGTATATGACTGTAGAAAGGACATTATTCATAATAACTGTCTCTGGGTTTTATAACAGTTTATATTCACACCCAATTTTCATTTCATTTAAAAAATGTAGATGTGTAATTGTACTGAAATGCTGAGTGTGTATGTGTGTGCGTTCTCACCCTCGGCCATCGTTTCTAATCCCTGCAGGCTTTCCGCACGTTGCTGCAGCACACTAACACACAGCAGGCTGAGGCTGAACACTCACACTGTGAGAAATGCATTTCCAAACTCGCCTCATCACTCACCCACACAGCAGGGTACACGCAATGATATCGTCCAGGACAACAGCAGCAAACACACACACACACATTTATACACACATAATGATAAATACCGTTGGCATACGCACACAAGGACACAAACAGATAGCGCACACATGCAGTGCAGCTTACAGAATGTCTCACAGGCGCTAATATAAACCTTGGCAATCTGTCACAAGTGTTTGGACAGATTACTTTAGACCTGCTGTAAGCAGATATACATGGACTACAGTATATACTGATTCTAACCAGCACAAGAATCACTCCGGAATCCTGTTATTCACAGTTACTTCACCTTCTATCTCCATTTTGTGGCTTTTATTTTTTTAGCTCACTATATTCTATAATTCTGAGTTCAGCTTGACGTCGTTACGCATGAAGTTCAAGCGTAAAGAGTTCAAGCGAGTGATTTCAGAATAACATGGACTCTCATTGCTTACAGCATTAGCAGCAAACACGAATAAATGGCCTAGATAAAGAACTCAGTGTATTTTCTTTCCTAATGTGTAGCTCGAATATACAGAGGTTGACTAAACCCTGACTAGCTCCAGTAGCCAGTAACGCTACTAGCCTAAATACATTTTTAGCAGCTACAGTGTCTCTGTAGCTGATCACGTAAGCATACAAGTTGCAGGAACATTCTTAAAAAAAACATCAGCTACTATGTTTGGATTATTTACATCATTCGGCAGATGCCCTTGTCTAGCAACTAACATTATCTCATGTTTATACAACTGATCGCTAAGGGCTTTTTCAGGAGCCCAATAGTGGCAACTTGGTGGACCTGGAATTGAACTCACAACCTTCCAGTTGGTAGTCTGACACCTTAACCACTAGGCTACCACACGCTCCGTCATGATTATGCTCATGATGTTACTGTCCATTCTGCCACAATCTTGGGCTAGCGGTTGATTTAGCTTCATTTATGTGTCACAGTGTTATAGCTTCTTTTTGCTGTGTAAACAAATGAACTTCTGCATACATTTACTTCCAACCCTACATTGTGATAAAACTGCTAGTCTGTCTTAGTTTTTTTTTTAGATTTAATTAAACAACAAGTTGTAACAATTTCAAAATAGTTTCAGATCTACATCATAATTCATTCTTGTGCTCAAAACATACATCGCAAATGAATGGTGTTTTCTGTAATGAATAAAAAATGAGACGAAAAATGTCAGGTTAATTAGACAAAAGAGCAAAACACTCATGCTAACAGAAAATTCATTAAGAAACTTTGAGCTGCTGTGCAGTCAGGTGAAGAAAAAAAAAAACTAGTAAGAAACACTTTAGGTGATGACAGACTCCAGACCTGTATATTTCAAACCTTCTGATATATTTTAAACCTTCACAGCTGGAGAAACATATTGTCCTACTTCTTAATTGGTGGGTAATGTTTGAAATGTTTTTGCTTGTATTTTGCTTTGCAATTAAAAGTTTTGTAACTTGAAGGTGGGGTCTCTGATATTTGAGAAATGCTTCAGAAAACTGCATTGGGCCACCAAACAAAACAAAAATCAAAACAAACGTGTAGCCAGTGAGCAGAAAGGGGCGGGTCTTGTCAATATGGGCGGAGAGAGTGTTCAGTGCGCATGTGCGAGTCAATATCTCCTGAGCTAAACGCTGTTACTACACAAATAACACCTCTTCTCTATCGCAGTAATGTAGAGAGGCAGCTACAACAAGTGTTTTGTGTAGTAACAGCGTTTAGCTCAGGAGTTATTGACTCGGGAAACTCCAATCTGTGAATATGTGACCAACTTCCTGCTCCAGTTCTCTCCAACGCTGGAAAGCTGATCCTATATTAACACGTCCTACTTCTTACCTTATCGTAAGCCTTTCTTCGCTTTCTTTCTTTGTTTTTATCCTCCATGTCAATGTTAAAACCGCTTTCTGCTAATATCACACATGCACACTGAACACTCTCTCTGCCGCATATTGACAAGACACGCCCCTTTCTGCTCATTGGGTACACGTTAGTTTTGATTTTTGTTTTGTTTGTCGTCCCGCCTCAGTTTTCTGAAGCATTTCTCAAATATCAGAGACCCCACCTTTAAATGCTTTTTGTTTCTTTCATACAGGCAAGAAAGGTGGTCTAGTGTGTAGAGTTTCTGCCTCACATGGTCTCAGGTTCGATTCGATCCTCAGCAACCCATCAACCAACACTGTCGGTTCGAAGTTACGGAGGTGCCTACTAATGATGATTAAAATCCTAAAACATTTCCATAAACTCATGTGACTAAAGCAAAATCAATAGGGTTATCTTTTTTTTTTAATAGATATGTAATATATATTTGATGTTTTTTTAGGATGATAGTATCCTGAGTCTGTGACCTAGTGAACCAGTATTAATGTATTCACCGGAAGAGACTTCAAAGCACTTTTGTACGGATAAAGGCGTGCACCAAATACAATAAAGCTAAATGTAAATATATTTCGTTAAATGTCCCATAGCTTAAGAATTTTTATCTAGCACCGGTTTAACAAGCATTTCTTCTCAGTGTTTTATCTCACGTGTTATCACCGATTCCTTCCAGACTGGCTCATTGTGATTAAGCCACACCAGATACTTTGAGCTGGTACAAACAGAAATAAAATAAACAGACAGACAGAGAGATAGAGACAGACAGACAGAAATCTCTGAAAACACTACAGACACACAGTTAGAGCTAGATACAAAGGAATTCCATCCAAACCTAATGTTTATATTTTTGTTGGTTTGGACTGTCTGATGAACGCTTTGCTGAAAGATTGATTAGTCAGATTCCGTCCATGCAGTCATGTGATATTTAATATCTTGCAGTGGTTAGATCTTTGGAATGTGAATACAACATCAGAATAGATGTAATGATGCCTTCTGATTAGTCAGTATTAAGGAGGATTATCTAATAATTATGGCTTACGTTTACGGCATTTAGCGGATGTCTTTATATAGAGCTACTTACATTTATCTAATTTGTACAGCTGAACAACTGAGGGTTAAAGGCCTTGCTCATGAGCGGCAGCTTGGTGGCCCAGGGATTCAAACTCATGACCTTCTGATCAGTAGTCCAAGACCTTAAACACTGATATATTATTCTTCTTGGAGATCCCTTGCACCAATTCCACGCTATAGCCTTATGTGGGATTTGAACTTGGGCACCTCTGGTCAGAGGCCATTGTCCTAACCATTACACCAGGTGCTTATAAGCTTATCTCTCAGAGTGTAACCCTAATAGTTATGGGATTTTAGCTTTCTAGAAATGTAAAATATTTTCCTCTAGGTGAAAAAAAATCTAAAAACAACTTACTTGCTAGATGGAACCCTAAAATATCAAAGGAACTCTTTATTGTTTTTTGGTAATGATGGTCAGTGATGTGGTAAAAGGGGGAGAAAAAACTGGTATAATGTAATTTTTATTTTAATTGTTGCCTCCTGAATCATGAAAGGTCAAGGCTTTGTCCTTCATCTCATGGTGAGGAAAATCCACCATCTCCTTGGATGTATCTTTTGTGGAAAGAAGCAAGAAAACCTGAGGCAAAAGATGCCCAGATCAAGTGCTTGTAATTCTCTGAATGTCCAAAAGCATGTTCCAATATATTTTGTAGCAAATTCTGGCATGATGTTGGACATCATTTAAAATTAAACTATGCAAAAATTCTAAGCAAGACCTATGCACTACATTCTCTACATGATGTGAATTCAATATTCAGAAAATCAGCAGGACACCTGGCAGCTGGTTAACGATACATTCACAAAAGGACGTCCTTGTGTGCTGTGCAATAAAACAAAACATTAACGCTAAATTCGTTCAGTGTGAGATCACCTTCCATCCATCCATCCATCTTCTACCGCTTATCCGGGGCCGGGTCGCGGGGGCAGCAGTCTGAGCAGGGACACCCAGACTTCCCTCTCCCCAGACACTTCCTCCAGCTCCTCCGGGGGAATACCGAGGCGTTCCCAGGCCAGCCGAGAGACATAGTCCCTCCAGCGTGTCCTAGGTCTTCCCCGGGGCCTCCTCCCGGTTGGACATGCCCGGAACACCTCCCCAGGGAGGCGTCCAGGCTAGAGCCAGATTCCGTGTCCAGGGATTGGGTCGCCTAGGCTCCCGCCTTCGACTGCCACCCAATCCACATTGCAGGAGATCGGCCCCACGTCACTCCTTCGGGCTGAGCCCGGCCGGGCCCCGTGGGGTAAGACCCGGCCACCAGGCGCTCACATGCAAGCCCCAACCCCGGGCCTGGTTCCAGGGTGGGGCCCCGGTTGCGCCATACCGGGCGACGTCACGGACTTTGCTGTATCTTTCTTCATAAGGGGTACTGAACCGCTCTTTGTCTGGCCCGTCACCCAGGACCTGTTTGCCTTGGGAGACCCTACCAGGGGCAGAAAGCCCCAGACAACATACCTGTAGCTCCTAGGATCATTCAGGCACGCAAACCCCTCCACCAAGGTTCAAGGAGGGGTGTGAGATCACCTCAAATTCTCAAATCTTATACAATATCTGACAGAAGTGAGTACACCCCTCACATTTTATTTATTTATTTTTTTTATTATTTTATTCTATCCTTTCATGTGACAACACTGAAGAAATGATTCGATGTAAAGTAATAAGTGTACAGCTTGTATAACAGTGTACATTTGCTGTCCCCTCAAAATAACTCAACACACAGCCATTAATGTTTAAACCGCTGGCCACAAAAGTGAGTATTCTGCAGCAATGCTAGCAGCTTTCATACATCTTTTTCCCCAAACACAACCTGGATATGACGCTGACCACGTGCACTCAACTTCTTTGGTCGACCACGCCGAGGCCTGTCCTGTATGGTCTTGGCCACCGTGCTGCAACTCAGTATCGGGGTCTTGGCAAACTTCTTATAGCCTACGTCATCTTTATGTAGTTCTTTTTTCACATCCTCAGAGAGTACTTTACCAAGAGGTGCCATGTTGAACTTCAAGTGAGCAGTATGAGAGTAAGAGCGATAACACCAAATTTAACACACCTGCTCCCCATTTACACCTGAGACCTTGTAACATTAACGAGTCACATGACGCCGGGGAGAGAAAATAACTAATTGGGCCCGATTTGGACATCTTCACTTAGGGGTGTATTTACTTTTGTGGCCAGCGGTTTAAACATTAATGGCTGTGTGTTGAGTTATTTTGATTGGACAGCAAATGTACACTGTTATACAAGCTGTACACTCGCTACTTTACACTGGAGCACAGTGTCACTTCAGTGTTGTCACATGAAAAGATAGAATAAAACATTTATAGAAATGTCAGGGGTGTAATCACTTTTGTGAGATACTGTATGAGTCCTGATGGTAATTTATCTTTAACACGCAAACTTTCAATTCAAGCTAAGTTCATTAGACAAATTAAATTGGGGTTGTATTAATCCCTGTTTGGAAAGGATTTGTTTTGTTGGCTGATAACTTTAATACTTTTTAAAAAATTTGTGCCCCATAATTTGAAGTGGACTTGTAAGTGCCTGACAGTTTATAAGGCATGTACTGTAAGAGTGGTCCAGAAGTCTTTTCCAAGGGAAAAGGGAGCATGTGCAGGTGAAAACAGGACACATTTCTACATGACTCTAGAGCTGGTCAAAATAATCAAGTCATTTGGTTTGGCATTTTCTGTGAGGTGAAGGACACAGAGAAGAACACCAATATTGCAGATGTAGAATCATAAATTCGATGGAAATCTGTTTATAAACTATACATTGAGTTATATATACAAGATATAGAGTACACAGAATTGGGAGCGGGGGCACGGTGGCTTAGTGGTTAGCACGTTCGCCTCACACCTCCAGGGTTGGGGGTTCGATTCCTGCCTCCGCCTTGTGTGTGTGGAGTTTGCATGTTCTCCCCGTGCCTCGGGGGTTTCCAATTGAGTAGAATTGAATTGAATATGAGTGTAATATAGATGTAGATATTCTATTAAGCAACACTAAGTGTAAGTTTTTAAAGACACTTGCGAACGCAACTTGCATTTCTTTTTATTTATTTTCTTTTTTTTAGTTAAAGCACAGGATTTTTCTTCTAAGCTCCAACCAGTGAATACACATACTGTATATTTTCTATGAGAGTGAATGGAAATGGGTATCAGCTGAATGCGCGTTGTGCTATAATGACATCACATGACACATCTTGGCCCAAATAATTGGAAGATCTGCAGTAATTTATAAAAATTCGAATGCTTAGTGGTTAGCACGTTCGCCTCACACCTCCAGGGTTGGGGGTTCGATTCCCGCCTCCGCCTTGTGTGTGTGGAGTTTGCATGTTCTCCCCGTGCCTCGGGGGTTTCCTCCGGGTACTCCGGTTTCCTCCCCCGGTCCAAAGACATGCATGGTAGGTTGATTGGCATCTCTGGAAAATTGTCCATAGTGTGTGATTGCGTGAGTGAATGAGAGTGTGTGTGTGCCCTGCGATGAGTTGGCAGTCCGTCCAGGGTGTATCCTGCCTTGATGCCCGATGACGCCTGAGATAGGCACAGGCTCCCTGTGACCCGAGGTACTTCGGATAAGCGGTAGAAGATGAATGGGTGAGTGAGAATTGGGAGCAGATTGAAGATCCATGTGCAGAGGTTTAATGAGTGAGACATACAAGTCCAAACTGTTAGGCAGAAATATGTAATCAATGTTTAAAGCAGATATTGGGCAAAAATGATAAACAATGAAGTTTACTTTGTAAGGAAGGGACACTGGTAATACTGTACATCATGAAGATGCAATGTACTGTATTAAAGTTTACATATCTGAGGAAACAGGAAATGAGCTGAGAGGAAGTGACTGTGATCAGTAATCAGGAGAGGGCTGACTCTGGTGGTTGGTAGGATGGATTTCCTCAACAGACGTACCAATAATAGCCAGTTGTTTATTACGTGTATATGATTCGATACATTATGGTGTTATTAATATGGCGTCCAAAATGGGGAAACAATGACCAGTAGTCTGTACAAGAATAAACAAAATAACTAGTAGAGGTACTGTAGTACTGCTGAGTACTGGTCCATGAGTAGGTGCAGTGGTGGCTCAAGAAGTTAAGGCTCTGGGCTGTTGACTGGGGTTCAAGCCCCAGCATGAACCTGTGCTCTGACCCCAAACTCACAAGCTGGAATATGTGAAGAAAGAATTTTACTGTGTTGTAATGTATATGTGACAAAATAAAGGTTTTTTTTTCTATAAGGATTTGTTTGGAATGAGGATGAAGCGTAACCCAAGCTGGGGCTTGATAGATTGTGTAAACAAAAACTGTGAGCTGAGGACGCCATTAAATGTAATGAACTCCATAATGCATAATTGTAAAAATAGCGCTGGTTAAAATGCCTGATTGCTGCAGCTTCGTTCTCAGGTGCCATGGAAGTACAGACACTTCGCATTCTGGTAATAGCAGCAGGCTCTCTATGAAAGGATCACATGACCTGCACTGGAAGACATTTCAAGGTGGTTTAATTAACTTAGAAACAAAAGTTCACCTGCTGCCTTTAAAACATGAGCAAACTCACATATCTTTAAAATATTAAAGATAACCTCAAGAAGTCTAGGGTCTATTGATTAAGTTTTATTTGTGAAATCCTATAAACTTAAGACTAATATCTGAAACTTGTCATTACAATTGGTTTTGAAGTCCTTTGTCATGTTTTACTCCACAGTGGTGGTTAATATGAAGCTCGTATGAAAATAGACATTCAGAGCTTTAAGAATTTGTAGTGTTTCATGAGTGCTTCTGTTTTTTAGGGTCATAGAAATCTCCAAAATAAAGAAATGTTTCTATATTTAAAATAAAAAGTGATATCAAACCCACTGCTCTCCGAGACGCTCCGATCTCTTGTTCATAAGCCGCTAAAACGTTATCTTTAACCACTAATAATCTGTGTAAGCTAGAATCCTGACTCATTTCAGCCTGAAAATCATTCGTTTGTTTATATTGATTGAAAAGGTCTGATGAGTCAATTTCTATTCCTCCATCAGAACAGGTAAAAAGGGTTCAGTGGAAGACATTACAATTCCTGTGAGATGGTGAAACCTGTAACTGACATATGGGTGGTCTACAACATTTACATGATCGTGAGGAAAATAACAGAGCTGTATTAGATTAGCATGCTGATGATGGGACTGTATTTGGTTATATGGTGGATGATGAGACAAGCGCTTCATACAGCAGCTGCATGCTCAGTTGCGTTTAACAAACAAAAACACAAGGTAATCAATCACGACGCCTTTGCACTGAAATTTTGTATTTTTTTTTATTAGCTGTTTTACAAGATCCACATCTCCAGCACCTGCACGACTTTCATTTTGAACTCAAACATTTGTTTCTTGATCGAGGAAGCAATCTGAGAAATTTCAGTAGAAGTGAATAAAAGTTCACTGTTTTGTGTGTGTGTGTGTGTGTTTATTTGAGCTGCTAACTTCAGAACATCAGCAGATGCAAACTTCATTTGGCTTTCCAATACCATGTAAACATTCAGACGGATGGAGTTTATTTTACTGCCAACACGTGTTTCAGACTTTCAGACATGCCCTCTGCTAAAGTGCAGAACTAAAACACAGACTATTATGCTTCTTAAACTCTGGTTTATACTAAAGCCCACTTCATTACATACCTTTTCAGTGCTTTGTGTAAAAACTGAAAAATGGCTGATGAGGAAAGATGTGGTGTAATGCTGTCCGTGTGTCTTAAAAATGCTGACAAGTAATGCTGCAATACAGGCTTTACCCGTGAAATACGATTGCATCTACATTACACCGCAAACATTTCAGAGAAGAGAATAAATAACTGTCTGTTATTAGTTTAAAAAAGACACAAATTTTCAGCAAGTTTCATATTCATTCATTCATTCATTCATTTTCTACCACTTATCCGAACTACCTCGGGTCACGGGGATCTCAGGCGTCATCGGGCATCAAGGCAGGATACACCCTGGATGGAGTGCCAACCCATCGCAGGACACACACACACTCTCATTCACTCACGCAATCACACACTACGGACAATTTTCCAGAGATGCCAATCAACCTACCATGCATGTCTTTGGACTGGGGGAGGAAACCGGAGTACCCGGAGGAAACCCCCGAGGCACAGGGAGAACATGCAAACTCCACACACACAAGGCGGAGGCGGGAATCGAACCCCCAACCCTGGAGGTGTGAGGCAAATTATGGAGATATGTTTCTTGAGTTGAATCATTCATTCATTCATCATATATATATATATATATATATATATATATATATATATATATATATATATATATATATATATATATACAATTTGTGCTCATTTTATACTTACACTATACATTTACTTACTTATACTTTTATAACTTTTTTTTTAGTTACTCACCAGAAACTTTGGAGCTCCTCAGTTTTTGGTTCTGTGCTTATTGGCCAAATACAGATTTGATAGACCTGACATTTAAAAAAAAATATATATAGAGATTATTAAAGTGCACTTTCCATAAAAATGGGAAAATTGATGATAAGAAAAAATGTGGTGTGTCTTGAAAAATGCTGACAGTTAATGCTGCAATACAGGTTTCAACCGAGAAATAGGATTGGGACAAAAATTATACCCCAAATGTTTTTTTTAGGAAACAGAAGAAATATGACTAGTGAGTGTGTATATGTGAGGACATGTATCACAGTATCTCTAAGAAAGCAAAATTGTGTGTGTGTGTTTGTGTGTGTGTTCTTTTCCTTTCCTCTATAATAGCATAATAAATGTATTTCTCTTCCTTTTGTTGAAGGTGACATTAATCACTTTCTTAGCGAGAACTTCCATTCCACCTTGAGTGCAGCTTGCCTCTTTTTATCAATATTAATGGTTCCCTTTCCATACTTAGCCAAAGCTATTTCACACTTGGTTAGCTGGGCTATGAGAAGCCTCTCCTGGGTGGTATATTTAGCACAAGCTTCCAAAATATTTTCAGGATCCCTAATCATGGTGGAAAACCTGCCATTTGAGGTAACACACTATGAAACTCCATGCTAAAAGAAAAAAGTCGTTTATCTTCCTTTTCTCACTTTATGCATTTAGTCGACTAATCCACCGAGGCATGGATATTAAGGATCTATAGATTTGGTGTGACAGGAAAAAGGAAGTGCTCAGTAATGTACTGTGCTTCCAGTTCATCTTTTGGAGTCAGAGACTGAGCTGGAAGTGGAGGTTTGATGGTGGGGAAAAGAAAGCAGAGTCGGTTCAATTGTGTTAATTCCATGTGTTCAGAATCGGTTTAAGTTAATTTTCTGGGTTTTCCATTTACATTATGCAAATAGGTTATGCAAATTATGGAGATATGTTTCTTGAGTTGAATCATTCATTCATTCATTTTCTACCGCTTATCCGAACTACCTCGGGTCACGGGGAGCCTGTGCCTATCTCAGGCGTCATCGGGCATCAAGGCAGGAGTGCCAACCCATCGCTGGGCACACACACACACTCTCATTCACTCACGCAATCACACACTAGGGACAATTTTTCCAGAGATGCCAATCAACCTACCATGCATGTCTTTGGACCGGGGGAGGAAACCGGAGTACCCGGAGGAAACCCCCGGGGCACGGGGAGAACATGCAAACTCCACAGACACAAGGCGGAGGTGGGAATCGAACCCCCAACCCTGGAGGTGTGAGGCGAACGTTCTAACCACTAAGGCCACCGTGCCCCCCTGAGTTGAATCATTCGAATTTTTATAAATTACTGCAGATCTTCCAATTATTTGGGCCAAGATGTGTCGTGTGATGTCATTACAGCACAACGCGCATTCAGCTGATACCCATTTCCATTCACTCTCATAGAAAATATACAGTATGTGTATTCACTGGTTGGAGCTTAGAAGAAAAATCCTGTGCTTTAAAAAAAGAAAATAAATAAAAAGAAATGCAAGTTGCGTTCGCAAGTGTCTTTAAAAACTTACACTTAGCTTACACTTAGTGTTGCTTAATAGAATATCTACATCTATATTACACTCATATTCAATACAATTCTACTCAATTGGATTTGTATAGCGCTTTTAGAATAGACTATTCACTGAATAGACATTGTCTCAAAGCAGCTTTACAGAACATACAGTAGGAAATATTGTACAAAAGGTTTATAATACAGAGATTAATAATGTACAAATTTCAAGATTAATATTAGACTTATATTTAAATGTGTTTGTATTTATCCTTAATGAACAAGTCTGAGGTGACTGAGGTGACTGTGGTGAGGAAAAACTCCCTTAGATGGAAGAGGAAGAAACCTTGAGAGGATCCAGACTCATCTTTGGTATCTTCCCTTTGATATCTATATGTCTAAATATTTATGTCTCTATCTCTATAACATTTAAATCTATATGATATTAGATCCTCAAAAACGTTTACAAAGTTTAATAACGTACACATTTCCGTAATAAGAATAACACAGTTGATCATTTGAACCAAACCCGTTCTCAGAGTGTACTGTACATCTCATCTCATTTCTCAAAACATTTAGTTCTCTAGAACCCTTTTGTTTTCAATGACTTGCTCCAGTTTTACTTATTGAACCCTACTGAATAGGCAAACACAGATTTCACAGACCCTTTTAGCTAACATTAAGACTGAAGATAAATTTTAAAGATAAACTATCATATAGTGGGAGAATTTGGTCAAGAACATATGTTTAGTAGATTTTATGAACTTTTTGGGCCTTTTTACACCTGGTCACTTCATGTGTTTTCTCTGATCTGATAGCTATCTGATTTGTTAAAACTGTCCCATTTACATTAGGCCACATAAATGCGTCTTGGCGAATCAGAGATTGATCCGATCTTTCTACTCCTGCCCAAAATGCAAATATATTTTACCTCATTTCCGGGGTAATTGAAATGGAACATATGCGGTTGCTACAAAAAACAGCATTTACTGTTTGCTGCATTTTCGCTGGCAGCAGCAGTGCATTTTAAGACCAAACTAGACACCTGGGTGAAAGATCGGAGCCAGCGCTGGTGTGAAAACATGTTTCTTTCTGGCACGATGCACGACTCGCGCGTCACCTGCGAGTGACGTACTTCCGTTTGGGAGGAGTATAACGCTGACGTATGTGGCTTGAACAACCACATTCATTTACACCTGTCCAGTTTCATCTGAAATGCGTCCCAGACCACCTCCTGAAGTGGTTTGTTCCATCGGATTTATATCCGTCTCGAAACCGTTTCGGGCATCACAGAAAACTGAAGTGACCAGGTGTAAAAAGCCCCTTTATGTCCTTAAAAATGGACGCCCTACACTCTTAGAACAGCGAGTGAGTTTCGTCATTTAAAAATATATACCTCAGCACTGTTGAATAATTTATTCTGATTGGTCAAAAGGTGTTGATTAATATTCTATAACACCAGGTCAGGCAGTAGTGCAGCTTCAAATCACAGATTCATGTTTAATACCCTTGTTTTAATATGACTAATATGTCTCTTCCATTATAGCTACTTCGTAACTTCTTACCAGGGACTTAAATGGCAGACTCTTGAGTAGCTTCGCTCCATCTTCAACTTCTAGACCCGCTGTAAGGAATTCTCATCTATCGCCTGGACAGGGTAACCATTCTTTCATCTGCTCTGTGTGCAGGATAACCTTAAATTAGGCCTCTCGGACCCCTGCTCGATTTCCGTTCTCCACAAGCGCTTGGGGAAATCTCAATGAAACACACACGCGTCAGTCTTTCAAAGAGAAGTTCCAAAGTTTATTAGGAAGAGCAGGAATATATAGTCGTACAAGAAGAAGGATGGTGTAATGTGTGTGTGCAGAGCTTAATGCTAGTGTCCACAAAAGCAGCCTTGGTCGTTATCTCAAAGTAGGAACCCCCCCAGCCAAAGTATCATCTTTCTTGCTTTCGGTGTTGCAAGTGTGATACGTGCAAAGCAGGGGGTCCCACTATGGTGGGGAGGGGGTTAAACTAAGGTCAAGGCATCTTTGTGTATGTGTAAGATAGAGAAGGAATGTTTATGTGTGGGTGTGGGGGAGAGTGTGTGTGTGTGTGTGTGACAAAGAAAGAACAATGTGCACTATACAGAAAGTCTGCAACATTACCAGAAAAGATTGTTTTATACAATTATTCTCACACCTGCCTCAATCATTATCCTACTTCTTCTGCTTGGTGCTTTTGCTTCTGTGGATGATTCCATGTGAATAAACACCTTGAAGATTTAAACTTTTCTAACTTGCCCTAAACTGTGAAAGAGACTTGCTCACATGATTAAGGTGTTGGGTTTTTAATCGGAAGATCAGGGTTCAGTCCCCAACACTTCCAAGCTGCGACTGTTGGGCAATTGAGCAAGGCCCTTAACCCTCCATGCTCCAGGGGCACTGTGTCAAAGCTGCCCTTGTGCTGACCTCTGACCTCCTTAGTTAGGGTATGCAAAGGAAAGAGTGTGGCAATAATAAAGACTTTTATGCCCTTAATTTCTATGCAAGCCTTAACCTTGTTTCAGTGTTTAAGCTCAGTTGGATAATAAAGATTTGAATACTTTTATTTGTTTTTAAGTCCCTGCATAATCAAGCTCCTATTTATTTATCTGAGTTATTACATCCATACTCTCTATTATTCTCTATTGTTCTATTATTGCTTATTTTAGTGTTTTAGTGTGTATTATTGTATTGTTTAATTCTATTTTGCTTTTTATTATTATCTTCTGTCTTAATATAATTTTTTTTTTTCTGTGTATTTTTTACTAACACTTTTTTATTGTACAGCACTTTGGTCAGTCCTGTGGCTGTTTTAAATGTGCTTTATAAATAAAGTGATGATGATGGTGATGATGATAATGATGATGAACCCAATATACAACTGCAAAATACATCACTTTCTCCAAAATCAACAATAAAAAGTGTCTCAAGATGGAAGTTGAGACCGACTTTTTTGTCTTTATTCTTAATGTTTTTATTTAGAATCCCAGTCTTTGGTGTCACCCAGAAGATGCCATTGCTCACCATTGTTTTGTACAATGTGTCATTAAGCATTTACATCCAGAGTTCCTTTAAGCTGATTTTTGACTATTTCTATCAAGTTTACACTAATGAATCAAAATAAAAAAGCATATCATTCTTTAAAATATTGTGAGAATAATAATGATGGATGTGATGTTTGTATGGATCCCGTATTAGATCCATTACAGTTAGAAATTCTGACCTTCCTAGACCAGTGTCCTCTGCTCAATTCCCTGCTTTCTCTCAACTCTTCTTCCATATTCTTTCACATTCCCCAGATACAACACTCTGCCAGAAGGGATGCATTCACAATTCAGCCCTTGCTACCAAATGAAACATTCAGTCTTCATCCTTGGACCCAAAGTCAAACCGGGAAGGACGGTGACTGCATGGAATACGCTTCCAAACCAATGGCCAGGTTTCTTTGTAATACATGAATATAAATGGATTTTTGGGAATAGAAGACAAAAAGATTTAGAAGATGGTTTTGAGCGGTTTATAAAGCCACTTGTTATATTAGTGAGGAGTCATGTAAAGTCACAGCTTAGAGTAGTAACATTTATGAATCCAGGAAACCAGAAAATGTGGCTTGATATCAAATTGACCACAAATATCATAAAGAGTGGAAATGCAAGTCAAATCATGTGACTGGGAGGAAATGAGGTGGACGAGAACACAAAGAGAGCTTTTACTGGTTTATTATTCCTTACCACATGAGAGCTCAACATGCAGAGGAGAGGAAAGATGATCCATCTCACATGCAGTAAGTGCTATCAGTCTCTTTTATTTTTTCACAATCTGTCTTGTGAGAAACAAGAAAAAATGTTTGTGACTGCAGACAACATTGTTACTGTGAAGTTATTCAAAAATTCAGCTACAACTACAGAACTACTTCACTTTCACCAAGTTTAAAAAAAAAATCAAATGGGTCTAGGGTTGCCACCTTCAATACAGAAAAATAAGGGACGCCTGACGCAGCGGGGGCCACACCCCTCGGGGCCACAATGACCACAGTCCCGATGGCGTGCCAGTGGTCGTATATCATAACTTAAAACATGTATTCATAAAAATATTAAGATTGATACCAATGGACATTATAATAAGAGATCTGCTATTGAAATCAGTGTGAACAGATGCACTCAGTCTCTCACTATCACAACTTAAGTGGTCATATTGAATACACAGCTATGACAATAATAAATATACGCCAACAAAGTGTGACTGAGAACACAAAAATACGTTTTTGGAGGAACTTGTAAGATGTGAACCATATTTTATTAACTTATTATTAAATTAACAGATCCATAACTTAGTAATTATAACTTGCAAACTTGCAAAAGATCTTCCATGAACATCATGAACATAATAACACCAGTGAATGTATATCAGTGTATCAGTGAATATCAGCAGACCAGAAGTAGTAGTGTGCAGTATTGGAGCATGTCAGGCCTACTTTCTTTTATAAGTGTACTTCTTGTCACTCTGTTTCATATGGATTTTCTGTCACTCTGAGTCTGTCAAAAGAACCGGCGAGGCGGCGTCCCGCCGTCCTCTGACTCTGATTGGCCATGAACGGCCCGTAACCCTAAAACAAACCAATCAAACCAACGATGGCAACGAGTATTACCCAATCAGGGGCAGAATAGGACGCGTCTCCACACAATGCGGGTGGGGTGATTTGCATGGGATGCTGTATAATGTGGACCTATGTAAAATACGGGACAAATCGCGTCCCGTATCAATTTTGCCTGTAAATACGGGACGATTCCGTATTTCAAGGTGTAACAAGTCGGTCTGTAACAACGGGACGGGTGGCAACCCTAAATGGGTCAGAAGATGGAGGCTCAGACGGACACAAACACAGGTAGAGTAGATTTATTAAAGAAGAAGCAAACAGTCTAAGGACAAACAAAGTTAGGCAAAGACAAAGGAAACAGTAGGCAGAAATAGAGTCCAAACCATGACTGTAAAAACTTTTAACAATTGCTTTACAGAAGCATAGAAACAGAGTACATTACATTTACAGCATTTAGCAGACACTCTTATCCAGAGTGATTCACATTTTTATTTCAGTTTATACACCTGAGCAATTGAGGGTTAGGGGCCTTGCTCAGGTGAACCAATGACCTTCCAATCAGTAGTCGAACACCTTAACCACTGAGCTACCACATCCCAGAGCACACCTTTTAAAGTTTAGAATTAAGTTACTGTTTATCTCTAACATCTACCCCTAATAAACAAGCCAGAAGTGATGAGGAAAAACTCCCTGAGATGATATGAAGAAGAAACCTTGAGAGGAACCAGACTCAGAAGGGAACCTCATCCTCATTTGGGTGACACTGGACAGGAAATAATATAAATGTAAATAATGTCCTTTCTACAACAGTTTATAGTCGATTGGAATTAAGTCACCAAGAGCTCCTGAGGAACTAACAATTCAGAGTCATTTCTGAGTTCATTACAGACTTAACACTAATTCCTTCCTGCCAAAGTCTTCAACTGATCGGTGATGAAAACCCAAGCACAAAGCTGACTAACACAATGCGATGCAAATAATGAGACAAGGGAATTTGAGAGTGTACTTTACCACATGTAATGATACATACTGTACGGGTTTAACTCTTTTACACAGAGGCAAAAAATGGAACTTGCACTAGTTTTATTATTAACACATTCAGAACTGAACGTCTTTGTCATGTCTAACTTCAAAGTGATGGTTAATATGAAGCTCATATGAAAGTAAACACTTAGGGTTTTAAGGATTTGTAGTTTTTAATAAGGATTTATGTTTTTACCCAGAATACTATTCATTCATTCATTCATCTTCTACCGCTTATCCGAACTACCTCGGGTCACGGGGAGCCTGTGCCAATTTCAGGCGTCATCGGGCATCAAGGCAGGATACACCCTGGACAGAGTGCCAACTCATCGCAGGGCACAAACACTCTCATTCACTCACGCAATCACACACTACGGACAATTTTCCAGAGATGCCAATCAACCTACCATGCATGTCTTTGGACCGGGGGAGGAAACCAGAGTACCCGGAGGAAACCCCTGAGGCACGGGGAGAACATGCAAACTCCACACACACAAGGCGGATGCGGGAATCGAACCCCAACCCTGGAGGTGTGAGGCGAACGTGCTAATCACTAAGCCACCGTGCCCCCCTCCCAGAATACTAGGGGTTATATATTCAAAGAAAGTACCATTTTTTTCATCAAAATATATTGTGATATTAAACCCATTTCTGCCCTCTGAGATGAGGCCAGAAATTCATTCATTTGTTTACACTAACTGAAAATGTCCCATAATTTGATTTCCCTTCTACTGGCAGAATGGTGCACCAATGTACTGGTATTTACACTGGTCCACTTTTACACATCCTGCACTATATAATTGAATGTTTTTATTTTATTCTTCTTATATTTCTTTTAGAAAAAGAAATTAGATTAGCTTACAGTTTTTTTATAATTATTTTTCTTTGCTTCATTAATAAAATACCAAGGTACACCAAGACAAATTCCTTGTACATGTAAACCCATGGTACTTGTCAGCTAAACTCAAACCAGGTACCAGCAAAAAGGACACATGAGAGAAACATCCAGTGATGAGATCTGGTTGGAGACAAGACTAGAAATAAAAAGAATGTGGAAGCAAACAAATAAAAATAGGATATTGAATAGGAGATTCCTGACAAAAAGCATTTAATCACATTCCTTAAATCCTCTGAATCTCAATGAGATGAAATACAGCAGTTCATAGAATATATATCATCCATAACAGATTTAACAGATTTCTGTTAATACTTAAAATGCAAACCTAAATCTAATATAATTACAACTTAAGATGATCCTTTTGGAACTTTATTAGTCTCTGTCTACTGTAAGTGTTGTTCCTGCTGCTTTCAGGTCGTCCTGCAACTCTTTTCAGTTTTTCATCACCATCTTTAACAACATACTGTAAGTGTGGGGTTTAGTGATTTCATGAACGTCCCATTCACATACCTATTATCAAACCACTTGCATTGACAGAGAGGTTTAAGATCTTTGCTCTGACTCTGTAGCTTTTTCTATTTAAGTGTTTCATAATGTTGTGCCTTAGAACTTTAGGAAACTCCTTGGTTGCTAGTTGGTGTGTGAAATCTTCTTAACCAATGTTTCTTTCTAATATAACCTCATCACCAAGCTGTCACTATTTGGTTCTTGAACAAAGCACTTAAGGTAGGCACTTCTTGAACAAGGTATTTTGTAGGTTGATGTGCGAAAGCATCAGACAAATAAGGTAAATGCGAATATTGTATATTGAGCTATCTATTCATTCAAGAGAACTGCAAAGTAGTACATCATTACGTTATATAACAACTTGTTCTAGATCCTTCTGTGCCTTTAGCTGGACACGTCTAGTATATTAGACAGATGAAACATAAACTGAAGGGATTTGACTTTAAATCTTTTAAGAAAAAAAAATGTAATCATGTCTAGTGTGGAGAATCTCCATTATCTCCTTAAAGATCCTACAGTTTAAAAGAACTTTAGAATTAGAAGTGCTAATTTGTCACATAGACATTATAGCAATTCTTCACTTATCCCAGCTTAGGAAGTTGGGGTCAGTGTGCAGGGTCAGTCACGTCTCAGCAGAGAAGAGCCAGGGTTAAAGGCTTTGCTCAAGGGCTCAATAGTGGCAGTTTTGACATGGTGGGGCTTAAAACTTTAACCAGCCAAAGTTAACCCATTAACAAGCCAAAGCCTTACCATTTTATCCACTACTTTTTTGGATAATAAATTGTTAGATAACAAATTGTTGAATTGCAAAGCCCAGAATGGAATCTTTTGTTAATCTTTTGAACGATAAAGACACTCGTTTTTTCTTCCAGATGGCCAGATGGTGAAAAGTTTCCAAATTTTCTTATTCACCATCACTGATGGGAATAAAATACTTTTCATGGTCACTCAGCAGCCAGTCACGACTACAGAGCGGTATAAATGACCACATGTTGTGAATTACTTTGACAGTAAGCCCAGCCCCATCAGAGGACTCTATTCAAAAAAAAAAAAAAAAAAAAAAACAGGCACTACATTATTCTCTTTTAATGTTAGACAAACAGCGGTCAGCGCTTTGGCACTCAGCCATGCAGGTAGTAGCAGAGAGTGCATAAATTTCCCACTGCCTGCAGATGTTGTTTTAACAAAAGGTCAAAGAGACTTTTGTGCAACAATGTAGTGCCTGAATTAACAATTGAATTGTTTCCCTTCCCATTCGGAGTGTATTTACCCAGCACATTAAAGTCATCAAGGCTTTAAAAGTAAAAAAAGAAGGTGTGATTGAAGCCCCAGGGTAGACTTTATTAATGAGGTCATGTGCAAGCTGTTAGCAGCCAGCAGGAAGGATCAATGAAATGTTTAATGAAACATGCATCCCTGAATTAAACAATGCTATGGGGCGAGAAGAATTTATTTTACAGCTGTCAAAGTAGAGTAACAAATCCTTCAAATTCGATAAAGGTTGATGCATAGAGCCGTATCATTGTTTTGAGGTTCAAGTGTGCTGTTAAGGCTGTTGTGTTTAATCACTGTCACTGGCCACCAGCGAAAGGTTTCAATGACACGGTAAATCATGCTGGTTCACATCACACACTGTTTCAACACACCTTGCTTGATTAAAATTGATTGACCGGAGTGAAAATTTATAAATACAGTATAATAAAATTATATATATATATATATATATATATATATATATATATATATATATATATGTATATATATAAATCAGTCATTATATATATATATATATATATATATATATATATATATATACTTCTTTTTATATACAGTGCAGTATCTCACAGAAGTGATTACACCCCTGAAATTTTTGTGAATATTTTATTCTATCTTTCCATGTGACAACACTGAAGAAATGACACTGTGTGACAATGTAAAGTAGTGAGTGTTCAGTTTGTATAACAGTGTATATTTGCTGTCCCCTCAAAATAACTCAGCCATTAATGTCTAAACCACTGGCCACAAAAGTGAGTTTTTTGAAGTTTTTTGTTCTTTAAGCCCTTTTATCGCAGATGCTGTCTTATGGTTATTGGGCTGCAGTCGGCATTAGTAATGACCAGTCATGGACAGCCCGTCGGATCCTCTGGCTCAGTGCAGGTGACATTTTTTTGAGTCTACCACTTTTGTCCCATTACTCTCAGCTATCCAACCTCAGCAGCAATGGCACATTTCTAGAGCCTTTGCTTGTGCAGCTCAACAATCCTGCCACGTTCAAAAACAGAAATCCTTTTTTGCCTTTTGCTTTTCATGACAGTGTGACTGTGACTTTTAAAGGCTATGGTCTTACACTTTTGATCAGCTGATAACCAGCCTGTTTGAGTTTAAATGCAGTTTTCAATAAATTGCCTACTCTATTTTTTGTCTCTTGCTTTTGTTTCTTCTTTTGGCTTTTTGAAGAAGTACTTACAACATGGTTACGATCAACCAGTACTAAGTGTCATATCAGGTAACATGGAGGGGCGTGACATTTGCTCCATGCAGACTCTCCACTGGTGTCCCACAGGGCTCAGTACTTGGTCCTTTTCTTTGCTCCTTGTATACTCACGCTCTTGGTGAAGTTACTTCCTCACACAGGTTTCCTTACCACTGCTTTGCTGATGACACACAACTTATTTTCTCTTTCCCACCCTCAGATACCACAGCTTCTGTTCGGATCTCAGCATGTCTGGCAGACGTATCATCGTGGATGATGGCTCATCAGTTGAAGCTCAATCCTAGCAAAACTGAACCGCTGATCATCCCAGGTGATTCATCGCCAGGTCATGATCTTGCAATATCCCTACATAACAATCTGATCTCCCCTTAAGTCACAGCTCACAACATTGGGGTAACCATGGACACTCAGCTGTCCTTTTCCTCGCATGTTGCTAATGTGACACACTCATGTCAGTTCCTTCTCTACAACATTAGAAGGATTCGGCCATTTTTGTCCACACAGGCTGCTCAGGTACTTGTTCAGTTTCTTATCATCTCCAGACTGGACTACTGCAGTTCCCTCTGTCAGGTCTACATATGAACACAATTCGTTCTCTGTAAATGATCCAAAATGCAGCTGCACAAAAACAAATACTGTCTATATTTAAAATTCGAAACAATAAAATACAGATGACATTTAAACACAAAGATACATAGATACAAAGCAATAGTTTTTTAGGTTTAAAGAAAGTTATTGAGTTTTTAGCAGTACAGCAGATTACACCATGTTATGGTAATGTGATCGAATGACCAAGAACAAGTTTTAAAGCAAGCACTTTATTTTCTAATATTTATTTATTATTATAACAGTTTATAATCACACCCTCCAGGGTCACCCAAATGAGGATGAGGTTCACTTTTGAGTCTGATTCCGCTCAAGGATTCCTCCTCTTCCATCTAAGGGAGTTTTTCCTCACCACAGTCACCTCAGTCACCTTAGATTTGTTCATTGGGGATAAATACAAACACATTTAAATATAAGTCTAATATTAATCTTGATCTTTTGTTTTATATTTTTTATGTTCCCTGGGCACTGCAGCATACTGTAAATGGTTGCCCACTGCTCCGGGTGTGTGTTCACGGTGTGTGTGTGTGTGTGTTCACTGCTGTGTGTATGCAGAGAACGAATTCTTAGTATGGGTCACCATACAGTACTTAGCTGTACAGTATGTCACTTCACTTATGTTATGTGTTGTAAAGCTGCTTCAAGGCAATGTCTACTGTTAAATGTGCTATACAACTAAATAAAACTGAATTAAAGAAAAAATAAATAAATAAATAAATAAATAAAAAGAAGTGGTCCAAATATTTTCTGAATGTACTCTATGTAGTCGACTGTGTAAATATGTTTTCAAACATGACTGGATTAAGTAGGATTTAAATAAAAATATAGCATTTTCATAATATTTTTTTTCACCCCATCTGGCCTTTAGAACCTGCAAGCCCTGTTTATCTTACCTATTTAATTTATACTTCCTTTGTATTGGATTTTCTGCATTTCTTTGTTATCCGTTGGGGAAAAAAAAACAACAAAAAAAAAAAAACAATTTTCCCTTAAGGAACTAAATCAAATCGTTGTCCCTGCCTTGTGTTTCTTCATTAGCCAAAGTCAACAAAAGCTTATCAGTGTTCTGCATTCTCCGCTATTTCAGTGGTGATAATTGATTAGACTCGGGAGGCATTCGGTTTTGGACGTGCATCTTGCTAACGGAAAGCTAAATTAAGTTTACCTTCAGCTGTAACACAGTGACCTTTCAGGCAGAAAAAAAAGCAATCGAAATACCTACCACACACACATAAAAAGCAATTTTAACACTGGGACATCTCTTTTTTTTCAGTTTGGGGTGAAATAGAAACACACACACGCACACACACACACAGTCAGACTATGGTTTACTTTGCATAACAGCATTTGTATTAGCATTACATTGTCTTACTTGACACAACTGTACATTCAAATCTCTAAAAGATTTACACTTTTAATTCAGGGATTTAATCTAAAATCTCTCACTAACTCATTCATCTTCCACCACTTATCTGAACTACCTCGGGTCACGGGGAGCCTGTGCCTATCTCAGGTGTCATCGGGCATCAAGGCAGGATACACCCTGGACGGAGTGCCAACCCATCGCAGGGCACACACACACACTCTCATTCACTCACGCAATCACACACTACGGACAAGCTTCCAGAGATGCCAATCAACCTACCATGCCTGTCTTTGGACCGGGGGATGAAACCGGAGTACCCGGAGGAAACCCCCGAGGCACGGGGAGAACATGCAAACTCCACACACACAAGGAGGAGGCGGGAATCGAACCCACAACCCTGGAGGTGTGAGGCGAACGTGCTAACCACTAAGCCACCATGCCCCCTTAATCTAAAATCTTGAACATTAAATGAATAATCATGCTTTGATCAGAACCAATTCATGATTTTTTGATGATCTTTAATCAAGCATGTTTTTTTTTTCCTTTATACGCTGCTTAATTTTCTTTTTCAGTCCACATTTTCTATTTTTAGGTTTAAAGGCAAGTGCTTGGGTTTAAAGGCAGTGATGTGGAGTGAACTAGATTCATGTGATTTAATTCATTTATTTGCCAGAAGATTTACTGAATCTGAATGAATAACTGAGTCTGAATTTCACTCTATAATCTATATATCATTTAATATACAAAAATATAATTAAAAAAATGCTCGTATTCAGACTCAGTTACTCATTCAGATTTACTGAATCTGAATGAGTAACTGAGTCTTAATACGAGCATTTTTTTCTCTATATAGAATATAATTTAATATTCTGTACCTAGAGTACTGTACATCCAAACTAGATCATCTTAATTTTAAAGGGTAACGTGCATTTTAGACGCTGTACCAACACGTCGTTTTGGTCTGACTGTTAACGTGACTTTACAAAATTCCGCATTAATATAAATACAACTACAACCTTGGTTGTAAAAATGATTCTGTTTAGGTTTATTCTGTTTATTCTCTGTCTGTCAGTCTGTCCCTCTATTTTGTCTAGTCTGGCTTTCTGAGCTCATCCACAGCCATGTTGTACAAGACAAGACTCTCTCAACTGAAGCTTACTGAAAATCTTAGGACTTACTCTGAGTCTTAGCAGCTCAGTGCTGTTCATCTCAGAGCAGTGGGAACCAAAAAGCCCAATCGCTGCAGAAATATCAGCTGGTGGCTGAAAATATGAGAATATCTGAACAAAAACGCATCAAATATTTTAACAACTGTATGTTGATTTAATCTTATTATTAAGGCTTTTTTGGTTTCCCGTACATAGCATATGTAACAGTGTGGATATTTTATACACTAAACTGTTTTTACACTGAGGTTTGGCTGAATGAGTGTCCCCGAAATGTATTTTATACTCTTGTAATATTGATACCAAGGAGACGTCTGTTGGAGTCCCGTGGCAGTGAATCTAGAACAGAC